>NW_027142964.1:0-103213 GCF_026170545.1 Melanerpes formicivorus
CTAAGGCTCATTTTGACTGCCTCCAGAAGTTAGATCAGATGGCAAATTGGATTTGGTGCTAGGTCTTTCCCTTTAGGTTTTACCCCAACAATGTTTTCATTAGTTTCGCTCACTCTCGAAATCAAGCATTTTACAGCAGGTTGGAGCAGCCTGTATCTCAGCACAGGAATAAGGTAGGGAAGAATTCTAAGGCTCATTTTGACTGCCTCCAGAAGTTAGATCAGATGGCAAATTGGATTTGGTGCTAGGTCTTTCCCTTTAGGTTTTACCCCAACAATGTTTTCATTAGTTTCGCTCACTCTCGAAATCAAGCATTTTACAGCAGGTTGGAGCAGCCTGTATCTCAGCACAGGAATAAGGTAGGGCAGAATTCTAAGGCTCATTTTGACTGCCTCCCAGAAGTTAGATCAGATGGCAAATTGGATTTGGTGCTAGGTCTTTCCCTTTAGGTTTTACCCCAACAATGTTTTCATTAGTTTCGCTCACTCTCGAAATCAAGCATTTTACAGCAGGTTGGAGCAGCCTGTATCTCAGCACAGGAATAAGGTAGGGAAGAATTCTAAGGATCATTTTGACTGCCTCCAGAAGTTAGATCAGATGGCAAATTGGATTTGGTGCTAGGTCTTTCCCTTTCGGTTTTACCCCAACAATGTTTTCATTAGTTTCGCTCACTCTCGAAATCAAGCATTTTACAGCAGGTTGGAGCAGCCTGTATCTCAGCACAGGAATAAGGTAGGGAAGAATTCTAAGGATCATTTTGACTGCCTCCAGAAGTTAGATCAGATGGCAAATTGGATTTGGTGCTAGGTCTTTCCCTTTAGGTTTTACCCCAACAATGTTTTCATTAGTTTCGCTCACTCTCAAAATCAAGCATTTTACAGCAGGTTGGAGCAGCCTGTATCTCAGCACAGGAATAAGGTAGGGAAGAATTCTAAGGATCATTTTGACTGCCTCCAGAAGTTAGATCAGATGGCAAATTGGATTTGGTGCTAGGTCTTTCCCTTTAGGTTTTACCCCAACAATGTTTTCATTAGTTTCGCTCACTCTCGAAATCAAGCATTTTACAGCAGGTTGGAGCAGCCTGTATCTCAGCACAGGAATAAGGTAGGGAAGAATTCTAAGGATCATTTTGACTGCCTCCAGAAGTTAGATCAGATGGCAAATTGGATTTGGTGCTAGGTCTTTCCCTTTAGGTTTTACCCCAACAATGTTTTCATTAGTTTCGCTCACTCTCGAAATCAAGCATTTTACAGCAGGTTGGAGCAGCCTGTATCTCAGCACAGGAATAAGGTAAGGAAGAATTCTAAGGCTCATTTTGACTGCCTCCAGAAGTTAGATCAGATGGCAAATTGGATTTGGTGCTAGGTCTTTCCCTTTAGGTTTTACCCCAACAATGTTTTCATTAGTTTCGCTCACTCTCGAAATCAAGCATTTTACAGCAGGTTGGAGCAGCCTGTATCTCAGCACAGGAATAAGGTAGGGAAGAATTCTAAGGATCATTTTGACTGCCTCCAGAAGTTAGATCAGATGGCAAATTGGATTTGGTGCTAGGTCTTTCCCTTTAGGTTTTACCCCAACAATGTTTTCATTAGTTTCGCTCACTCTCGAAATCAAGCATTTTACAGCAGGTTGGAGCAGCCTGTATCTCAGCACAGGAATAAGGTAGGGAAGAATTCTAAGGATCATTTTGACTGCCTCCAGAAGTTAGATCAGATGGCAAATTGGATTTGGTGCTAGGTCTTTCCCTTTAGGTTTTACCCCAACAATGTTTTCATTAGTTTCGCTCACTCTCGAAATCAAGCATTTTACAGCAGGTTGGAGCAGCCTGTATCTCAGCACAGGAATAAGGTAGGGAAGAATTCTAAGGATCATTTTGACTGCCTCCAGAAGTTAGATCAGATGGCAAATTGGATTTGGTGCTAGGTCTTTCCCTTTAGGTTTTACCCCAACAATGTTTTCATTAGTTTCGCTCACTCTCGAAATCAAGCATTTTACAGCAGGTTGGAGCAGCCTGTATCTCAGCACAGGAATAAGGTAGGGAAGAATTCAAAGGCTCATTTTGACTGCCTCCAGAAGTTAGATCAGATGGCAAATTGGATTTGGTGCTAGGTCTTTCCCTTTAGGTTTTACCCCAACAATGTTTTCATTAGTTTCGCTCACTCTCGAAATCAAGCATTTTACAGCAGGTTGGAGCAGCCTGTATCTCAGCACAGGAAAAAGGTAGGGAAGAATTCAAATGCTCATTTTGACTGCCTCCAGAAGTTAGATCAGATGGCAAATTGGATTTGGTGCTAGGTCTTTCCCTTTAGGTTTTACCCCAACAATGTTTTCATTAGTTTCGCTCACTCTCGAAATCAAGCATTTTACAGCAGGTTGGAGCAGCCTGTATCTCAGCACAGGAATAAGGTAGGGAAGAATTCTAAGGCTCATTTTGACTGCCTCCAGAAGTTAGATCAGATGGCAAATTGGATTTGGTGCTAGGTCTTTCCCTTTAGGTTTTACCCCAACAATGTTTTCATTAGTTTCGCTCACTCTCGAAATCAAGCATTTTACAGCAGGTTGGAGCAGCCTGTATCTCAGCACAGGAATAAGGTAGGGAAGAATTCTAAGGATCATTTTGACTGCCTCCAGAAGTTAGATCAGATGGCAAATTGGATTTGGTGCTAGGTCTTTCCCTTTAGGTTTTACCCCAACAATGTTTTCATTAGTTTCGCTCACTCTCAAAATCAAGCATTTTACAGCAGGTTGGAGCAGCCTGTATCTCAGCACAGGAATAAGGTAGGGAAGAATTCTAAGGATCATTTTGACTGCCTCCAGAAGTTAGATCAGATGGCAAATTGGATTTGGTGCTAGGTCTTTCCCTTTAGGTTTTACCCCAACAATGTTTTCATTAGTTTCGCTCACTCTCGAAATCAAGCATTTTACAGCAGGTTGGAGCAGCCTGTATCTCAGCACAGGAATAAGGTAGGGAAGAATTCTAAGGCTCATTTTGACTGCCTCCAGAAGTTAGATCAGATGGCAAATTGGATTTGGTGCTAGGTCTTTCCCTTTAGGTTTTACCCCAACAATGTTTTCTTTAGTCTCGCTCACTCTCGAAATCAAGCATTTTACAGCAGGTTGGAGCAGCCTGTATCTCAGCACAGGAATAAGGTAGGGAAGAATTCTAAGGATCATTTTGACTGCCTCCAGAAGTTAGATCAGATGGCAAATTGGATTTGATGCTAGGTCTTTCCCTTTAGGTTTTACCCCAACAATGTTTTCATTAGTTTCGCTCACTCTCGAAATCAAGCATTTTACAGCAGGTTGGAGCAGCCTGTATCTCAGCACAGGAATAAGGTAGGGAAGAATTCTAAGGATCATTTTGACTGCCTCCAGAAGTTAGATCAGATGGCAAATTGGATTTGGTGCTAGGTCTTTCCCTTTAGGTTTTACCCCAACAATGTTTTCATTAGTTTCGCTCACTCTCGAAAGCAAGCATTTTACAGCAGGTTGGAGCAGCCTGTATCTCAGCACAGGAATAAGGTAGGGAAGAATTCTAAGGATCATTTTGACTGCCTCCAGAAGTTAGATCAGATGGCAAATTGGATTTGGTGCTAGGTCTTTCCCTTTAGGTTTTACCCCAACAATGTTTTCATTAGTTTCGCTCACTCTCGAAATCAAGCATTTTACAGCAGGTTGGAGCAGCCTGTATCTCAGCACAGGAATAAGGTAGGGAAGAATTCTAAGGCTCATTTTGACTGCCTCCAGAAGTTAGATCAGATGGCAAATTGGATTTGGTGCTAGGTCTTTCCCTTTAGGTTTTACCCCAACAATGTTTTCATTAGTTTCGCTCACTCTCGAAATCAAGCATTTTACAGCAGGTTGGAGCAGCCTGTATCTCAGCACAGGAATAAGGTAGGGAAGAATTCAAATGCTCATTTTGACTGCCTCCAGAAGTTAGATCAGATGGCAAATTGGATTTGGTGCTAGGTCTTTCCCTTTAGGTTTTACCCCAACAATGTTTTCATTAGTTTCGCTCACTCACGAAATCAAGCATTTTACAGCAGGTTGGAGCAGCCTGTATCTCAGCACAGGAATAAGGTAGGGAAGAATTCTAAGGATCATTTTGACTGCCTCCAGAAGTTAGATCAGATGGCAAATTGGATTTGGTGCTAGGTCTTTCCCTTTAGGTTTTACCCCAACAATGTTTTCATTAGTTTCGCTCACTCTCGAAATCAAGCATTTTACAGCAGGTTGGAGCAGCCTGTATCTCAGCACAGGAATAAGGTAGGGAAGAATTCTAAGGATCATTTTGACTGCCTCCAGAAGTTAGATCAGATGGCAAATTGGATTTGGTGCTAGGTCTTTCCCTTTAGGTTTTACCCCAACAATGTTTTCATTAGTTTCGCTCACTCTCGAAATCAAGCATTTTACAGCAGGTTGGAGCAGCCTGTATCTCAGCACAGGAATAAGGTAGGGAAGAATTCTAAGGCTCATTTTGACTGCCTCCAGAAGTTAGATCAGATGGCAAATTGGATTTGGTGCTAGGTCTTTCCCTTTAGGTTTTACCCCAACAATGTTTTCATTAGTTTCGCTCACTCTCGAAATCAAGCATTTTACAGCAGGTTGGAGCAGCCTGTATCTCAGCACAGGAATAAGGTAGGGAAGAATTCTAAGGCTCATTTTGACTGCCTCCAGAAGTTAGATCAGATGGCAAATTGGATTTGGTGCTAGGTCTTTCCCTTTAGGTTTTACCCCAACAATGTTTTCATTAGTTTCGCTCACTCTCGAAATCAAGCATTTTACAGCAGGTTGGAGCAGCCTGTATCTCAGCACAGGAATAAGGTAGGGCAGAATTCTATGGCTCATTTTGACTGCCTCCAGAAGTTAGATCAGATGGCAAATTGGATTTGGTGCTAGGTCTTTCCCTTTAGGTTTTACCCCAACAATGTTTTCATTAGTTTCGCTCACTCTCGAAATCAAGCATTTTACAGCAGGTTGGAGCAGCCTGTATCTCAGCACAGGAATAAGGTAGGGAAGAATTCTAAGGATCATTTTGACTGCCTCCAGAAGTTAGATCAGATGGCAAATTGGATTTGGTGCTAGGTCTTTCCCTTTCGGTTTTACCCCAACAATGTTTTCATTAGTTTCGCTCACTCTCGAAATCAAGCATTTTACAGCAGGTTGGAGCAGCCTGTATCTCAGCACAGGAATAAGGTAGGGAAGAATTCTAAGGCTCATTTTGACTGCCTCCAGAAGTTAGATCAGATGGCAAATTGGATTTGGTGCTAGGTCTTTCCCTTTCGGTTTTACCCCAACAATGTTTTCATTAGTTTCGCTCACTCTCGAAATCAAGCATTTTACAGCAGGTTGGAGCAGCCTGTATCTCAGCACAGGAATAAGGTAGGGAAGAATTCTAAGGCTCATTTTGACTGCCTCCAGAAGTTAGATCAGATGGCAAATTGGATTTGGTGCTAGGTCTTTCCCTTTAGGTTTTACCCCCAACAATGTTTTCATTAGTTTCGCTCACTCTCGAAATCAAGCATTTTACAGCAGGTTGGAGCAGCCTGTATCTCAGCACAGGAATAAGGTAGGGAAGAATTCTAAGGCTCATTTTGACTGCCTCCAGAAGTTAGATCAGATGGCAAATTGGATTTGGTGCTAGGTCTTTCCCTTTAGGTTTTACCCCAACAATGTTTTCATTAGTTTCGCTCACTCTCGAAATCAAGCATTTTACAGCAGGTTGGAGCAGCCTGTATCTCAGCACAGGAATAAGGTAGGGAAGAATTCTAAGGCTCATTTTGACTGCCTCCAGAAGTTAGATCAGATGGCAAATTGGATTTGGTGCTAGGTCTTTCCCTTTAGGTTTTACCCCAACAATGTTTTCATTAGTCTCGCTCACTCTCGAAATCAAGCATTTTACAGCAGGTTGGAGCAGCCTGTATCTCAGCACAGGAATAAGGTAGGGAAGAATTCTAAGGATCATTTTGACTGCCTCCAGAAGTTAGATCAGATGGCAAATTGGATTTGATGCTAGGTCTTTCCCTTTAGGTTTTACCCCAACAATGTTTTCATTAGTTTCGCTCACTCTCGAAATCAAGCATTTTACAGCAGGTTGGAGCAGCCTGTATCTCAGCACAGGAATAAGGTAGGGAAGAATTCTAAGGCTCATTTTGACTGCCTCCAGAAGTTAGATCAGATGGCAAATTGGATTTGGTGCTAGGTCTTTCCCTTTAGGTTTTACCCCAACAATGTTTTCATTAGTTTCGCTCACTCTCGAAAGCAAGCATTTTACAGCAGGTTGGAGCAGCCTGTATCTCAGCACAGGAATAAGGTAGGGAAGAATTCTAAGGATCATTTTGACTGCCTCCAGAAGTTAGATCAGATGGCAAATTGGATTTGGTGCTAGGTCTTTCCCTTTAGGTTTTACCCCAACAATGTTTTCATTAGTTTCGCTCACTCTCGAAATCAAGCATTTTACAGCAGGTTGGAGCAGCCTGTATCTCAGCACAGGAATAAGGTAGGGAAGAATTCTAAGGCTCATTTTGACTGCCTCCAGAAGTTAGATCAGATGGCAAATTGGATTTGGTGCTAGGTCTTTCCCTTTAGGTTTTACCCCAACAATGTTTTCATTAGTTTCGCTCACTCTCGAAATCAAGCATTTTACAGCAGGTTGGAGCAGCCTGTATCTCAGCACAGGAATAAGGTAGGGAAGAATTCAAATGCTCATTTTGACTGCCTCCAGAAGTTAGATCAGATGGCAAATTGGATTTGGTGCTAGGTCTTTCCCTTTAGGTTTTACCCCAACAATGTTTTCATTAGTTTCGCTCACTCTCGAAATCAAGCATTTTACAGCAGGTTGGAGCAGCCTGTATCTCAGCACAGGAATAAGGTAGGGAAGAATTCAAAGGCTCATTTTGACTGCCTCCAGAAGTTAGATCAGATGGCAAATTGGATTTGGTGCTAGGTCTTTCCCTTTAGGTTTTACCCCAACAATGTTTTCATTAGTTTCGCTCACTCTCGAAATCAAGCATTTTACAGCAGGTTGGAGCAGCCTGTATCTCAGCACAGGAATAAGGTAGGGAAGAATTCTAAGGATCATTTTGACTGCCTCCAGAAGTTAGATCAGATGGCAAATTGGATTTGGTGCTAGGTCTTTCCCTTTAGGTTTTACCCCAACAATGTTTTCATTAGTTTCGCTCACTCTCGAAATCAAGCATTTTACAGCAGGTTGGAGCAGCCTGTATCTCAGCACAGGAATAAGGTAGGGAAGAATTCAAAGGCTCATTTTGACTGCCTCCAGAAGTTAGATCAGATGGCAAATTGGATTTGGTGCTAGGTCTTTCCCTTTAGGTTTTACCCCAACAATGTTTTCATTAGTTTCGCTCACTCTCGAAATCAAGCATTTTACAGCAGGTTGGAGCAGCCTGTATCTCAGCACAGGAATAAGGTAGGGAAGAATTCTAAGGATCATTTTGACTGCCTCCAGAAGTTAGATCAGATGGCAAATTGGATTTGGTGCTAGGTCTTTCCCTTTAGGTTTTACCCCAACAATGTTTTCATTAGTTTCGCTCACTCTCGAAATCAAGCATTTTACAGCAGGTTGGAGCAGCCTGTATCTCAGCACAGGAATAAGGTAGGGAAGAATTCTAAGGATCATTTTGACTGCCTCCAGAAGTTAGATCAGATGGCAAATTGGATTTGGTGCTAGGTCTTTCCCTTTCGGTTTTACCCCAACAATGTTTTCATTAGTTTCGCTCACTCTCGAAATCAAGCATTTTACAGCAGGTTGGAGCAGCCTGTATCTCAGCACAGGAATAAGGTAGGGAAGAATTCTAAGGATCATTTGGACTGCCTCCAGAAGTTAGATCAGATGGCAAATTGGATTTGGTGCTAGGTCTTTCCCTTTAGGTTTTACCCCAACAATGTTTTCATTAGTTTCGCTCACTCTCGAAATCAAGCATTTTACAGCAGGTTGGAGCAGCCTGTATCTCAGCACAGGAATAAGGTAGGGAAGAATTCTAAGGCTCATTTTGACTGCCTCCAGAAGTTAGATCAGATGGCAAATTGGATTTGGTGCTAGGTCTTTCCCTTTAGGTTTTACCCCAACAATGTTTTCATTAGTTTCGCTCACTCTCGAAATCAAGCATTTTACAGCAGGTTGGAGCAGCCTGTATCTCAGCACAGGAATAAGGTAGGGAAGAATTCTAAGGATCATTTTGAGTGCCTCCAGAAGTTAGATCAGATGGCAAATTGGATTTGGTGCTAGGTCTTTCCCTTTAGGTTTTACCCCAACAATGTTTTCATTAGTTTCGCTCACTCTCGAAATCAAGCATTTTACAGCAGGTTGGAGCAGCCTGTATCTCAGCACAGGAATAAGGTAGGGAAGAATTCTAAGGCTCATTTTGACTGCCTCCAGAAGTTAGATCAGATGGCAAATTGGATTTGGTGCTAGGTCTTTCCCTTTAGGTTTTACCCCAACAATGTTTTCATTAGTTTCGCTCACTCTCGAAATCAAGCATTTTACAGCAGGTTGGAGCAGCCTGTATCTCAGCACAGGAATAAGGTAGGGAAGAATTCTAAGGATCATTTTGACTGCCTCCAGAAGTTAGATCAGATGGCAAATTGGATTTGGTGCTAGGTCTTTCCCTTTAGGTTTTACCCCAACAATGTTTTCATTAGTTTCGCTCACTCTCGAAATCAAGCATTTTACAGCAGGTTGGAGCAGCCTGTATCTCAGCACAGGAATAAGGTAGGGAAGAATTCTAAGGATCATTTTGACTGCCTCCAGAAGTTAGATCAGATGGCAAATTGGATTTGGTGCTAGGTCTTTCCCTTTAGGTTTTACCCCAACAATGTTTTCATTAGTTTCGCTCACTCTCGAAATCAAGCATTTTACAGCAGGTTGGAGCAGCCTGTATCTCAGCACAGGAATAAGGTAGGGAAGAATTCTAAGGATCATTTTGACTGCCTCCAGAAGTTAGATCAGATGGCAAATTGGATTTGGTGCTAGGTCTTTCCCTTTAGGTTTTACCCCAACAATGTTTTCATTAGTTTCGCTCACTCTCGAAATCAAGCATTTTACAGCAGGTTGGAGCAGCCTGTATCTCAGCACAGGAATAAGGTAGGGAAGAATTCTAAGGCTCATTTTGACTGCCTCCAGAAGTTAGATCAGATGGCAAATTGGATTTGGTGCTAGGTCTTTCCCTTTAGGTTTTACCCCAACAATGTTTTCATTAGTTTCGCTCACTCTCGAAATCAAGCATTTTACAGCAGGTTGGAGCAGCCTGTATCTCAGCACAGGAATAAGGTAGGGAAGAATTCTAAGGCTCATTTTGACTGCCTCCAGAAGTTAGATCAGATGGCAAATTGGATTTGGTGCTAGGTCTTTCCCTTTAGGTTTTACCCCAACAATGTTTTCATTAGTTTCGCTCACTCTCGAAATCAAGCATTTTACAGCAGGTTGGAGCAGCCTGTATCTCAGCACAGGAATAAGGTAGGGAAGAATTCTAAGGATCATTTTGACTGCCTCCAGAAGTTAGATCAGATGGCAAATTGGATTTGGTGCTAGGTCTTTCCCTTTAGGTTTTACCCCAACAATGTTTTCATTAGTTTCGCTCACTCTCGAAATCAAGCATTTTACAGCAGGTTGGAGCAGCCTGTATCTCAGCACAGGAATAAGGTAGGGAAGAATTCTAAGGATCATTTTGACTGCCTCCAGAAGTTAGATCAGATGGCAAATTGGATTTGGTGCTAGGTCTTTCCCTTTAGGTTTTACCCCAACAATGTTTTCATTAGTTTCGCTCACTCTCGAAATCAAGCATTTTACAGCAGGTTGGAGCAGCCTGTATCTCAGCACAGGAATAAGGTAGGGAAGAATTCTAAGGATCATTTTGACTGCCTCCAGAAGTTAGATCAGATGGCAAATTGGATTTGGTGCTAGGTCTTTCCCTTTAGGTTTTACCCCAACAATGTTTTCATTAGTTTCGCTCACTCTCGAAATCAAGCATTTTACAGCAGGTTGGAGCAGCCTGTATCTCAGCACAGGAATAAGGTAGGGAAGAATTCTAAGGATCATTTTGACTGCCTCCAGAAGTTAGATCAGATGGCAAATTGGATTTGGTGCTAGGTCTTTCCCTTTAGGTTTTACCCCAACAATGTTTTCATTAGTTTCGCTCACTCTCGAAATCAAGCATTTTACAGCAGGTTGGAGCAGCCTGTATCTCAGCACAGGAATAAGGTAGGGAAGAATTCTAAGGCTCATTTTGACTGCCTCCAGAAGTTAGATCAGATGGCAAATTGGATTTGGTGCTAGGTCTTTCCCTTTAGGTTTTACCCCAACAATGTTTTCATTAGTTTCGCTCACTCTCGAAATCAAGCATTTTACAGCAGGTTGGAGCAGCCTGTATCTCAGCACAGGAATAAGGTAGGGAAGAATTCTAAGGATCATTTTGACTGCCTCCAGAAGTTAGATCAGATGGCAAATTGGATTTGGTGCTAGGTCTTTCCCTTTAGGTTTTACCCCAACAATGTTTTCATTAGTTTCGCTCACTCTCGAAATCAAGCATTTTACAGCAGGTTGGAGCAGCCTGTATCTCAGCACAGGAATAAGGTAGGGAAGAATTCTAAGGATCATTTTGACTGCCTCCAGAAGTTAGATCAGATGGCAAATTGGATTTGGTGCTAGGTCTTTCCCTTTAGGTTTTACCCCAACAATGTTTTCATTAGTTTCGCTCACTCTCAAAATCAAGCATTTTACAGCAGGTTGGAGCAGCCTGTATCTCAGCACAGGAATAAGGTAGGGAAGAATTCTAAGGATCATTTTGACTGCCTCCAGAAGTTAGATCAGATGGCAAATTGGATTTGGTGCTAGGTCTTTCCCTTTAGGTTTTACCCCAACAATGTTTTCATTAGTTTCGCTCACTCTCGAAATCAAGCATTTTACAGCAGGTTGGAGCAGCCTGTATCTCAGCACAGGAATAAGGTAGGGAAGAATTCTAAGGATCATTTTGACTGCCTCCAGAAGTTAGATCAGATGGCAAATTGGATTTGGTGCTAGGTCTTTCCCTTTAGGTTTTACCCCAACAATGTTTTCATTAGTTTCGCTCACTCTCGAAATCAAGCATTTTACAGCAGGTTGGAGCAGCCTGTATCTCAGCACAGGAATAAGGTAAGGAAGAATTCTAAGGCTCATTTTGACTGCCTCCAGAAGTTAGATCAGATGGCAAATTGGATTTGGTGCTAGGTCTTTCCCTTTAGGTTTTACCCCAACAATGTTTTCATTAGTTTCGCTCACTCTCGAAATCAAGCATTTTACAGCAGGTTGGAGCAGCCTGTATCTCAGCACAGGAATAAGGTAGGGAAGAATTCTAAGGATCATTTTGACTGCCTCCAGAAGTTAGATCAGATGGCAAATTGGATTTGGTGCTAGGTCTTTCCCTTTAGGTTTTACCCCAACAATGTTTTCATTAGTTTCGCTCACTCTCGAAATCAAGCATTTTACAGCAGGTTGGAGCAGCCTGTATCTCAGCACAGGAATAAGGTAGGGAAGAATTCTAAGGATCATTTTGACTGCCTCCAGAAGTTAGATCAGATGGCAAATTGGATTTGGTGCTAGGTCTTTCCCTTTAGGTTTTACCCCAACAATGTTTTCATTAGTTTCGCTCACTCTCGAAATCAAGCATTTTACAGCAGGTTGGAGCAGCCTGTATCTCAGCACAGGAATAAGGTAGGGAAGAATTCTAAGGATCATTTTGACTGCCTCCAGAAGTTAGATCAGATGGCAAATTGGATTTGGTGCTAGGTCTTTCCCTTTAGGTTTTACCCCAACAATGTTTTCATTAGTTTCGCTCACTCTCGAAATCAAGCATTTTACAGCAGGTTGGAGCAGCCTGTATCTCAGCACAGGAATAAGGTAGGGAAGAATTCAAAGGCTCATTTTGACTGCCTCCAGAAGTTAGATCAGATGGCAAATTGGATTTGGTGCTAGGTCTTTCCCTTTAGGTTTTACCCCAACAATGTTTTCATTAGTTTCGCTCACTCTCGAAATCAAGCATTTTACAGCAGGTTGGAGCAGCCTGTATCTCAGCACAGGAAAAAGGTAGGGAAGAATTCAAATGCTCATTTTGACTGCCTCCAGAAGTTAGATCAGATGGCAAATTGGATTTGGTGCTAGGTCTTTCCCTTTAGGTTTTACCCCAACAATGTTTTCATTAGTTTCGCTCACTCTCGAAATCAAGCATTTTACAGCAGGTTGGAGCAGCCTGTATCTCAGCACAGGAATAAGGTAGGGAAGAATTCTAAGGCTCATTTTGACTGCCTCCAGAAGTTAGATCAGATGGCAAATTGGATTTGGTGCTAGGTCTTTCCCTTTAGGTTTTACCCCAACAATGTTTTCATTAGTTTCGCTCACTCTCGAAATCAAGCATTTTACAGCAGGTTGGAGCAGCCTGTATCTCAGCACAGGAATAAGGTAGGGAAGAATTCTAAGGCTCATTTTGACTGCCTCCAGAAGTTAGATCAGATGGCAAATTGGATTTGGTGCTAGGTCTTTCCCTTTAGGTTTTACCCCAACAATGTTTTCATTAGTTTCGCTCACTCTCGAAATCAAGCATTTTACAGCAGGTTGGAGCAGCCTGTATCTCAGCACAGGAATAAGGTAGGGAAGAATTCTAAGGATCATTTTGACTGCCTCCAGAAGTTAGATCAGATGGCAAATTGGATTTGGTGCTAGGTCTTTCCCTTTAGGTTTTACCCCAACAATGTTTTCATTAGTTTCGCTCACTCTCGAAATCAAGCATTTTACAGCAGGTTGGAGCAGCCTGTATCTCAGCACAGGAATAAGGTAGGGAAGAATTCTAAGGCTCATTTTGACTGCCTCCAGAAGTTAGATCAGATGGCAAATTGGATTTGGTGCTAGGTCTTTCCCTTTAGGTTTTACCCCAACAATGTTTTCATTAGTCTCGCTCACTCTCGAAATCAAGCATTTTACAGCAGGTTGGAGCAGCCTGTATCTCAGCACAGGAATAAGGTAGGGAAGAATTCTAAGGATCATTTTGACTGCCTCCAGAAGTTAGATCAGATGGCAAATTGGATTTGATGCTAGGTCTTTCCCTTTAGGTTTTACCCCAACAATGTTTTCATTAGTTTCGCTCACTCTCGAAATCAAGCATTTTACAGCAGGTTGGAGCAGCCTGTATCTCAGCACAGGAATAAGGTAGGGAAGAATTCTAAGGATCATTTTGACTGCCTCCAGAAGTTAGATCAGATGGCAAATTGGATTTGGTGCTAGGTCTTTCCCTTTAGGTTTTACCCCAACAATGTTTTCATTAGTTTCGCTCACTCTCGAAAGCAAGCATTTTACAGCAGGTTGGAGCAGCCTGTATCTCAGCACAGGAATAAGGTAGGGAAGAATTCTAAGGATCATTTTGACTGCCTCCAGAAGTTAGATCAGATGGCAAATTGGATTTGGTGCTAGGTCTTTCCCTTTAGGTTTTACCCCAACAATGTTTTCATTAGTTTCGCTCACTCTCGAAATCAAGCATTTTACAGCAGGTTGGAGCAGCCTGTATCTCAGCACAGGAATAAGGTAGGGAAGAATTCTAAGGCTCATTTTGACTGCCTCCAGAAGTTAGATCAGATGGCAAATTGGATTTGGTGCTAGGTCTTTCCCTTTAGGTTTTACCCCAACAATGTTTTCATTAGTTTCGCTCACTCTCGAAATCAAGCATTTTACAGCAGGTTGGAGCAGCCTGTATCTCAGCACAGGAATAAGGTAGGGAAGAATTCAAATGCTCATTTTGACTGCCTCCAGAAGTTAGATCAGATGGCAAATTGGATTTGGTGCTAGGTCTTTCCCTTTAGGTTTTACCCCAACAATGTTTTCATTAGTTTCGCTCACTCACGAAATCAAGCATTTTACAGCAGGTTGGAGCAGCCTGTATCTCAGCACAGGAATAAGGTAGGGAAGAATTCTAAGGCTCATTTTGACTGCCTCCAGAAGTTAGATCAGATGGCAAATTGGATTTGGTGCTAGGTCTTTCCCTTTAGGTTTTACCCCAACAATGTTTTCATTAGTTTCGCTCACTCTCGAAATCAAGCATTTTACAGCAGGTTGGAGCAGCCTGTATCTCAGCACAGGAATAAGGTAGGGAAGAATTCTAAGGATCATTTTGACTGCCTCCAGAAGTTAGATCAGATGGCAAATTGGATTTGGTGCTAGGTCTTTCCCTTTCGGTTTTACCCCAACAATGTTTTCATTAGTTTCGCTCACTCTCGAAATCAAGCATTTTACAGCAGGTTGGAGCAGCCTGTATCTCAGCACAGGAATAAGGTAGGGAAGAATTCTAAGGCTCATTTTGACTGCCTCCAGAAGTTAGATCAGATGGCAAATTGGATTTGGTGCTAGGTCTTTCCCTTTAGGTTTTACCCCAACAATGTTTTCATTAGTTTCGCTCACTCTCGAAATCAAGCATTTTACAGCAGGTTGGAGCAGCCTGTATCTCAGCACAGGAATAAGGTAGGGAAGAATTCTAAGGCTCATTTTGACTGCCTCCAGAAGTTAGATCAGATGGCAAATTGGATTTGGTGCTAGGTCTTTCCCTTTAGGTTTTACCCCAACAATGTTTTCATTAGTTTCGCTCACTCTCGAAATCAAGCATTTTACAGCAGGTTGGAGCAGCCTGTATCTCAGCACAGGAATAAGGTAGGGAAGAATTCTAAGGCTCATTTTGACTGCCTCCAGAAGTTAGATCAGATGGCAAATTGGATTTGGTGCTAGGTCTTTCCCTTTAGGTTTTACCCCAACAATGTTTTCATTAGTTTCGCTCACTCTCGAAATCAAGCATTTTACAGCAGGTTGGAGCAGCCTGTATCTCAGCACAGGAATAAGGTAGGGAAGAATTCTAAGGCTCATTTTGACTGCCTCCAGAAGTTAGATCAGATGGCAAATTGGATTTGGTGCTAGGTCTTTCCCTTTAGGTTTTACCCCAACAATGTTTTCATTAGTCTCGCTCACTCTCGAAATCAAGCATTTTACAGCAGGTTGGAGCAGCCTGTATCTCAGCACAGGAATAAGGTAGGGAAGAATTCTAAGGATCATTTTGACTGCCTCCAGAAGTTAGATCAGATGGCAAATTGGATTTGGTGCTAGGTCTTTCCCTTTAGGTTTTACCCCAACAATGTTTTCATTAGTTTCGCTCACTCTCGAAATCAAGCATTTTACAGCAGGTTGGAGCAGCCTGTATCTCAGCACAGGAATAAGGTAGGGAAGAATTCTAAGGCTCATTTTGACTGCCTCCAGAAGTTAGATCAGATGGCAAATTGGATTTGGTGCTAGGTCTTTCCCTTTAGGTTTTACCCCAACAATGTTTTCATTAGTTTCGCTCACTCTCGAAATCAAGCATTTTACAGCAGGTTGGAGCAGCCTGTATCTCAGCACAGGAATAAGGTAGGGAAGAATTCAAATGCTCATTTTGACTGCCTCCAGAAGTTAGATCAGATGGCAAATTGGATTTGGTGCTAGGTCTTTCCCTTTAGGTTTTACCCCAACAATGTTTTCATTAGTTTCGCTCACTCTCGAAATCAAGCATTTTACAGCAGGTTGGAGCAGCCTGTATCTCAGCACAGGAATAAGGTAGGGAAGAATTCTAAGGATCATTTTGACTGCCTCCAGAAGTTAGATCAGATGGCAAATTGGATTTGGTGCTAGGTCTTTCCCTTTAGGTTTTACCCCAACAATGTTTTCATTAGTTTCGCTCACTCTCGAAATCAAGCATTTTACAGCAGGTTGGAGCAGCCTGTATCTCAGCACAGGAATAAGGTAGGGAAGAATTCTAAGGCTCATTTTGACTGCCTCCAGAAGTTAGATCAGATGGCAAATTGGATTTGGTGCTAGGTCTTTCCCTTTAGGTTTTACCCCAACAATGTTTTCATTAGTTTCGCTCACTCTCGAAATCAAGCATTTTACAGCAGGTTGGAGCAGCCTGTATCTCAGCACAGGAATAAGGTAGGGAAGAATTCAAAGGCTCATTTTGACTGCCTCCAGAAGTTAGATCAGATGGCAAATTGGATTTGGTGCTAGGTCTTTCCCTTTAGGTTTTACCCCAACAATGTTTTCATTAGTTTCGCTCACTCTCGAAATCAAGCATTTTACAGCAGGTTGGAGCAGCCTGTATCTCAGCACAGGAAAAAGGTAGGGAAGAATTCAAATGCTCATTTTGACTGCCTCCAGAAGTTAGATCAGATGGCAAATTGGATTTGCTGCTAGGTCTTTCCCTTTAGGTTTTACCCCAACAATGTTTTCATTAGTTTCGCTCACTCTCGAAATCAAGCATTTTACAGCAGGTTGGAGCAGCCTGTATCTCAGCACAGGAATAAGGTAGGGAAGAATTCTAAGGCTCATTTTGACTGCCTCCAGAAGTTAGATCAGATGGCAAATTGGATTTGGTGCTAGGTCTTTCCCTTTAGGTTTTACCCCAACAATGTTTTCATTAGTTTCGCTCACTCTCGAAATCAAGCATTTTACAGCAGGTTGGAGCAGCCTGTATCTCAGCACAGGAATAAGGTAGGGAAGAATTCTAAGGCTCATTTTGACTGCCTCCAGAAGTTAGATCAGATGGCAAATTGGATTTGGTGCTAGGTCTTTCCCTTTAGGTTTTACCCCAACAATGTTTTCATTAGTTTCGCTCACTCTCGAAATCAAGCATTTTACAGCAGGTTGGAGCAGCCTGTATCTCAGCACAGGAATAAGGTAGGGAAGAATTCTAAGGATCATTTTGACTGCCTCCAGAAGTTAGATCAGATGGCAAATTGGATTTGGTGCTAGGTCTTTCCCTTTAGGTTTTACCCCAACAATGTTTTCATTAGTTTCGCTCACTCTCGAAATCAAGCATTTTACAGCAGGTTGGAGCAGCCTGTATCTCAGCACAGGAATAAGGTAGGGAAGAATTCTAAGGCTCATTTTGACTGCCTCCAGAAGTTAGATCAGATGGCAAATTGGATTTGGTGCTAGGTCTTTCCCTTTAGGTTTTACCCCAACAATGTTTTCATTAGTTTCGCTCACTCTCGAAATCAAGCATTTTACAGCAGGTTGGAGCAGCCTGTATCTCAGCACAGGAATAAGGTAGGGAAGAATTCTAAGGCTCATTTTGACTGCCTCCAGAAGTTAGATCAGATGGCAAATTGGATTTGGTGCTAGGTCTTTCCCTTTAGGTTTTACCCCAACAATGTTTTCATTAGTTTCGCTCACTCTCGAAATCAAGCATTTTACAGCAGGTTGGAGCAGCCTGTATCTCAGCACAGGAATAAGGTAGGGAAGAATTCAAATGCTCATTTTGACTGCCTCCAGAAGTTAGATCAGATGGCAAATTGGATTTGGTGCTAGGTCTTTCCCTTTAGGTTTTACCCCAACAATGTTTTCATTAGTTTCGCTCACTCACGAAATCAAGCATTTTACAGCAGGTTGGAGCAGCCTGTATCTCAGCACAGGAATAAGGTAGGGAAGAATTCTAAGGCTCATTTTGACTGCCTCCAGAAGTTAGATCAGATGGCAAATTGGATTTGGTGCTAGGTCTTTCCCTTTAGGTTTTACCCCAACAATGTTTTCATTAGTTTCGCTCACTCTCGAAATCAAGCATTTTACAGCAGGTTGGAGCAGCCTGTATCTCAGCACAGGAATAAGGTAGGGAAGAATTCTAAGGATCATTTTGACTGCCTCCAGAAGTTAGATCAGATGGCAAATTGGATTTGGTGCTAGGTCTTTCCCTTTAGGTTTTACCCCAACAATGTTTTCATTAGTTTCGCTCACTCTCGAAATCAAGCATTTTACAGCAGGTTGGAGCAGGCTGTATCTCAGCACAGGAATAAGGTAGGGAAGAATTCTAAGGCTCATTTTGACTGCCTCCAGAAGTTAGATCAGATGGCAAATTGGATTTGGTGCTAGGTCTTTCCCTTTAGGTTTTACCCCAACAATGTTTTCATTAGTTTCGCTCACTCTCGAAATCAAGCATTTTACAGCAGGTTGGAGCAGCCTGTATCTCAGCACAGGAATAAGGTAGGGAAGAATTCTAAGGCTCATTTTGACTGCCTCCAGAAGTTAGATCAGATGGCAAATTGGATTTGGTGCTAGGTCTTTCCCTTTAGGTTTTACCCCAACAATGTTTTCATTAGTTTCGCTCACTCTCGAAATCAAGCATTTTACAGCAGGTTGGAGCAGCCTGTATCTCAGCACAGGAATAAGGTAGGGCAGAATTCTAAGGCTCATTTTGACTGCCTCCAGAAGTTAGATCAGATGGCAAATTGGATTTGGTGCTAGGTCTTTCCCTTTAGGTTTTACCCCAACAATGTTTTCATTAGTTTCGCTCACTCTCGAAATCAAGCATTTTACAGCAGGTTGGAGCAGCCTGTATCTCAGCACAGGAATAAGGTAGGGAAGAATTCTAAGGATCATTTTGACTGCCTCCAGAAGTTAGATCAGATGGCAAATTGGATTTGGTGCTAGGTCTTTCCCTTTAGGTTTTACCCCAACAATGTTTTCATTAGTTTCGCTCACTCTCGAAATCAAGCATTTTACAGCAGGTTGGAGCAGCCTGTATCTCAGCACAGGAATAAGGTAGGGAAGAATTCTAAGGCTCATTTTGACTGCCTCCAGAAGTTAGATCAGATGGCAAATTGGATTTGGTGCTAGGTCTTTCCCTTTAGGTTTTACCCCAACAATGTTTTCATTAGTTTCGCTCACTCTCGAAATCAAGCATTTTACAGCAGGTTGGAGCAGCCTGTATCTCAGCACAGGAATAAGGTAGGGAAGAATTCTAAGGCTCATTTTGACTGCCTCCAGAAGTTAGATCAGATGGCAAATTGGATTTGGTGCTAGGTCTTTCCCTTTAGGTTTTACCCCAACAATGTTTTCATTAGTTTCGCTCACTCTCGAAATCAAGCATTTTACAGCAGGTTGGAGCAGCCTGTATCTCAGCACAGGAATAAGGTAGGGAAGAATTCTAAGGATCATTTTGACTGCCTCCAGAAGTTAGATCAGATGGCAAATTGGATTTGGTGCTAGGTCTTTCCCTTTAGGTTTTACCCCAACAATGTTTTCATTAGTTTCGCTCACTCTCGAAATCAAGCATTTTACAGCAGGTTGGAGCAGCCTGTATCTCAGCACAGGAATAAGGTAGGGAAGAATTCTAAGGCTCATTTTGACTGCCTCCAGAAGTTAGATCAGATGGCAAATTGGATTTGGTGCTAGGTCTTTCCCTTTAGGTTTTACCCCAACAATGTTTTCATTAGTCTCGCTCACTCTCGAAATCAAGCATTTTACAGCAGGTTGGAGCAGCCTGTATCTCAGCACAGGAATAAGGTAGGGAAGAATTCTAAGGATCATTTTGACTGCCTCCAGAAGTTAGATCAGATGGCAAATTGGATTTGATGCTAGGTCTTTCCCTTTAGGTTTTACCCCAACAATGTTTTCATTAGTTTCGCTCACTCTCGAAATCAAGCATTTTACAGCAGGTTGGAGCAGCCTGTATCTCAGCACAGGAATAAGGTAGGGAAGAATTCTAAGGATCATTTTGACTGCCTCCAGAAGTTAGATCAGATGGCAAATTGGATTTGGTGCTAGGTCTTTCCCTTTAGGTTTTACCCCAACAATGTTTTCATTAGTTTCGCTCACTCTCGAAAGCAAGCATTTTACAGCAGGTTGGAGCAGCCTGTATCTCAGCACAGGAATAAGGTAGGGAAGAATTCTAAGGATCATTTTGACTGCCTCCAGAAGTTAGATCAGATGGCAAATTGGATTTGGTGCTAGGTCTTTCCCTTTAGGTTTTACCCCAA
Source organism: Melanerpes formicivorus (assembly GCF_026170545.1). Classification (NCBI taxonomy): domain Eukaryota; kingdom Metazoa; phylum Chordata; class Aves; order Piciformes; family Picidae; genus Melanerpes; species Melanerpes formicivorus. Next base: position 19,807 of record NW_027142964.1, read on the forward strand.
CAATGTTTTCATTAGTTTCGCTCACTCTCGAAATCAAGCATTTTACAGCAGGTTGGAGCAGCCTGTATCTCAGCACAGGAATAAGGTAGGGAAGAATTCTAAGGCTCATTTTGACTGCCTCCAGAAGTTAGATCAGATGGCAAATTGGATTTGGTGCTAGGTCTTTCCCTTTAGGTTTTACCCCAACAATGTTTTCATTAGTTTCGCTCACTCTCGAAATCAAGCATTTTACAGCAGGTTGGAGCAGCCTGTATCTCAGCACAGGAATAAGGTAGGGAAGAATTCAAATGCTCATTTTGACTGCCTCCAGAAGTTAGATCAGATGGCAAATTGGATTTGGTGCTAGGTCTTTCCCTTTAGGTTTTACCCCAACAATGTTTTCATTAGTTTCGCTCACTCTCGAAATCAAGCATTTTACAGCAGGTTGGAGCAGCCTGTATCTCAGCACAGGAATAAGGTAGGGAAGAATTCTAAGGATCATTTGGACTGCCTCCAGAAGTTAGATCAGATGGCAAATTGGATTTGGTGCTAGGTCTTTCCCTTTAGGTTTTACCCCAACAATGTTTTCATTAGTTTCGCTCACTCTCGAAATCAAGCATTTTACAGCAGGTTGGAGCAGCCTGTATCTCAGCACAGGAATAAGGTAGGGAAGAATTCTAAGGATCATTTTGACTGCCTCCAGAAGTTAGATCAGATGGCAAATTGGATTTGGTGCTAGGTCTTTCCCTTTAGGTTTTACCCCAACAATGTTTTCATTAGTTTCGCTCACTCTCGAAATCAAGCATTTTACAGCAGGTTGGAGCAGCCTGTATCTCAGCACAGGAATAAGGTAGGGAAGAATTCTAAGGCTCATTTTGACTGCCTCCAGAAGTTAGATCAGATGGCAAATTGGATTTGGTGCTAGGTCTTTCCCTTTAGGTTTTACCCCAACAATGTTTTCATTAGTTTCGCTCACTCTCGAAATCAAGCATTTTACAGCAGGTTGGAGCAGCCTGTATCTCAGCACAGGAATAAGGTAGGGAAGAATTCTAAGGCTCATTTTGACTGCCTCCAGAAGTTAGATCAGATGGCAAATTGGATTTGGTGCTAGGTCTTTCCCTTTAGGTTTTACCCCAACAATGTTTTCATTAGTTTCGCTCACTCTCGAAATCAAGCATTTTACAGCAGGTTGGAGCAGCCTGTATCTCAGCACAGGAATAAGGTAGGGCAGAATTCTAAGGCTCATTTTGACTGCCTCCAGAAGTTAGATCAGATGGCAAATTGGATTTGGTGCTAGGTCTTTCCCTTTAGGTTTTACCCCAACAATGTTTTCATTAGTTTCGCTCACTCTCGAAATCAAGCATTTTACAGCAGGTTGGAGCAGCCTGTATCTCAGCACTGGAATAAGGTAGGGAAGAATTCTAAGGATCATTTTGACTGCCTCCAGAAGTTAGATCAGATGGCAAATTGGATTTGGTGCTAGGTCTTTCCCTTTAGGTTTTACCCCAACAATGTTTTCATTAGTTTCGCTCACTCTCGAAATCAAGCATTTTACAGCAGGTTGGAGCAGCCTGTATCTCAGCACAGGAATAAGGTAGGGAAGAATTCTAAGGCTCATTTTGACTGCCTCCAGAAGTTAGATCAGATGGCAAATTGGATTTGGTGCTAGGTCTTTCCCTTTAGGTTTTACCCCAACAATGTTTTCATTAGTTTCGCTCACTCTCGAAATCAAGCATTTTACAGCAGGTTGGAGCAGCCTGTATCTCAGCACAGGAATAAGGTAGGGAAGAATTCTAAGGCTCATTTTGACTGCCTCCAGAAGTTAGATCAGATGGCAAATTGGATTTGGTGCTAGGTCTTTCCCTTTAGGTTTTACCCCAACAATGTTTTCATTAGTTTCGCTCACTCTCGAAATCAAGCATTTTACAGCAGGTTGGAGCAGCCTGTATCTCAGCACAGGAATAAGGTAGGGAAGAATTCTAAGGCTCATTTTGACTGCCTCCAGAAGTTAGATCAGATGGCAAATTGGATTTGGTGCTAGGTCTTTCCCTTTAGGTTTTACCCCAACAATGTTTTCATTAGTTTCGCTCACTCTCGAAATCAAGCATTTTACAGCAGGTTGGAGCAGCCTGTATCTCAGCACAGGAATAAGGTAAGGAAGAATTCTAAGGATCATTTTGACTGCCTCCAGAAGTTAGATCAGATGGCAAATTTGATTTGGTGCTAGGTCTTTCCCTTTAGGTTTTACCCCAACAATGTTTTCATTAGTTTCGCTCACTCTCGAAATCAAGCATTTTACAGCAGGTTGGAGCAGCCTGTATCTCAGCACAGGAATAAGGTAGGGAAGAATTCTAAGGCTCATTTTGACTGCCTCCAGAAGTTAGATCAGATGGCAAATTGGATTTGGTGCTAGGTCTTTCCCTTTAGGTTTTACCCCAACAATGTTTTCATTAGTTTCGCTCACTCTCGAAATCAAGCATTTTACAGCAGGTTGGAGCAGCCTGTATCTCAGCACAGGAATAAGGTAGGGAAGAATTCTAAGGATCATTTTGACTGCCTCCAGAAGTTAGATCAGATGGCAAATTGGATTTGGTGCTAGGTCTTTCCCTTTAGGTTTTACCCCAACAATGTTTTCATTAGTTTCGCTCACTCTCGAAATCAAGCATTTTACAGCAGGTTGGAGCAGCCTGTATCTCAGCACAGGAATAAGGTAGGGAAGAATTCAAATGCTCATTTTGACTGCCTCCAGAAGTTAGATCAGATGGCAAATTGGATTTGGTGCTAGGTCTTTCCCTTTAGGTTTTACCCCAACAATGTTTTCATTAGTTTCGCTCACTCTCGAAATCAAGCATTTTACAGCAGGTTGGAGCAGCCTGTATCTCAGCACAGGAATAAGGTAGGGAAGAATTCTAAGGATCATTTTGACTGCCTCCAGAAGTTAGATCAGATGGCAAATTGGATTTGGTGCTAGGTCTTTCCCTTTAGGTTTTACCCCAACAATGTTTTCATTAGTTTTGCTCACTCTCGAAATCAAGCATTTTACAGCAGGTTGGAGCAGCCTGTATCTCAGCACAGGAATAAGGTAGGGAAGAATTCTAAGGCTCATTTTGACTGCCTCCAGAAGTTAGATCAGATGGCAAATTGGATTTGGTGCTAGGTCTTTCCCTTTAGGTTTTACCCCAACAATGTTTTCATTAGTTTCGCTCACTCTCGAAATCAAGCATTTTACAGCAGGTTGGAGCAGCCTGTATCTCAGCACAGGAATAAGGTAGGGAAGAATTCTAAGGATCATTTTGACTGCCTCCAGAAGTTAGATCAGATGGCAAATTGGATTTGGTGCTAGGTCTTTCCCTTTAGGTTTTATCCCAACAATGTTTTCATTAGTTTCGCTCACTCTCGAAATCAAGCATTTTACAGCAGGTTGGAGCAGCCTGTATCTCAGCACAGGAATAAGGTAGGGAAGAATTCTAAGGCTCATTTTGACTGCCTCCAGAAGTTAGATCAGATGGCAAATTGGATTTGGTGCTAGGTCTTTCCCTTTAGGTTTTACCCCAACAATGTTTTCATTAGTTTCGCTCACTCTCGAAAGCAAGCATTTTACAGCAGGTTGGAGCAGCCTGTATCTCAGCACAGGAATAAGGTAAGGAAGAATTCTAAGGATCATTTTGACTGCCTCCAGAAGTTAGATCAGATGGCAAATTGGATTTGGTGCTAGGTCTTTCCCTTTAGGTTTTACCCCAACAATGTTTTCATTAGTTTCGCTCACTCTCGAAATCAAGCATTTTACAGCAGGTTGGAGCAGCCTGTATCTCAGCACAGGAATAAGGTAGGGAAGAATTCTAAGGATCATTTTGACTGCCTCCAGAAGTTAGATCAGATGGCAAATTGGATTTGGTGCTAGGTCTTTCCCTTTAGGTTTTACCCCAACAATGTTTTCATTAGTTTCGCTCACTCTCGAAATCAAGCATTTTACAGCAGGTTGGAGCAGCCTGTATCTCAGCACAGGAATAAGGTAGGGAAGAATTCTAAGGCTCATTTTGACTGCCTCCAGAAGTTAGATCAGATGGCAAATTGGATTTGGTGCTAGGTCTTTCCCTTTAGGTTTTACCCCAACAATGTTTTCATTAGTTTCGCTCACTCTCGAAATCAAGCATTTTACAGCAGGTTGGAGCAGCCTGTATCTCAGCACAGGAATAAGGTAGGGAAGAATTCTAAGGATCATTTTGACTGCCTCCAGAAGTTAGATCAGATGGCAAATTGGATTTGGTGCTAGGTCTTTCCCTTTAGGTTTTACCCCAGCAATGTTTTTATTAGTTTCGCTCACTCTCGAAATCAAGCATTTTACAGCAGGTTGGAGCAGCCTGTATCTCAGCACAGGAATAAGGTAGGGAAGAATTCAAAGGCTCATTTTGACTGCCTCCAGAAGTTAGATCAGATGGCAAATTGGATTTGGTGCTAGGTCTTTCCCTTTAGGTTTTACCCCAACAATGTTTTCATTAGTTTCGCTCACTCTCGAAATCAAGCATTTTACAGCAGGTTGGAGCAGCCTGTATCTCAGCACAGGAATAAGGTAGGGAAGAATTCTAAGGCTCATTTTGACTGCCTCCAGAAGTTAGATCAGATGGCAAATTGGATTTGGTGCTAGGTCTTTCCCTTTAGGTTTTACCCCAACAATGTTTTCATTAGTTTTGCTCACTCTCGAAATCAAGCATTTTACAGCAGGTTGGAGCAGCCTGTATCTCAGCACAGGAATAAGGTAGGGAAGAATTCTAAGGCTCATTTTGACTGCCTCCAGAAGTTAGATCAGATGGCAAATTGGATTTGGTGCTAGGTCTTTCCCTTTAGGTTTTACCCCAACAATGTTTTCATTAGTTTCGCTCACTCTCGAAATCAAGCATTTTACAGCAGGTTGGAGCAGCCTGTATCTCAGCACAGGAATAAGGTAGGGAAGAATTCAAAGGCTCATTTTGACTGCCTCCAGAAGTTAGATCAGATGGCAAATTGGATTTGGTGCTAGGTCTTTCCCTTTAGGTTTTACCCCAACAATGTTTTCATTAGTTTCGCTCACTCTCGAAATCAAGCATTTTACAGCAGGTTGGAGCAGCCTGTATCTCAGCACAGGAATAAGGTAGGGAAGAATTCAAAGGCTCATTTTGACTGCCTCCAGAAGTTAGATCAGATGGCAAATTGGATTTGGTGCTAGGTCTTTCCCTTTAGGTTTTACCCCAACAATGTTTTCATTAGTTTCGCTCACTCTCGAAATCAAGCATTTTACAGCAGGTTGGAGCAGCCTGTATCTCAGCACAGGAATAAGGTAGGGAAGAATTCTAAGGCTCATTTTGACTGCCTCCAGAAGTTAGATCAGATGGCAAATTGGATTTGGTGCTAGGTCTTTCCCTTTAGGTTTTACCCCAACAATGTTTTCATTAGTTTCGCTCACTCTCGAAATCAAGCATTTTACAGCAGGTTGGAGCAGCCTGTATCTCAGCACAGGAATAAGGTAGGGAAGAATTCTAAGGATCATTTTGACTGCCTCCAGAAGTTAGATCAGATGGCAAATTGGATTTGGTGCTAGGTCTTTCCCTTTAGGTTTTACCCCAACAATGTTTTCATTAGTTTCGCTCACTCTCGAAATCAAGCATTTTACAGCAGGTTGGAGCAGCCTGTATCTCAGCACAGGAATAAGGTAGGGAAGAATTCAAAGGCTCATTTTGACTGCCTCCAGAAGTTAGATCAGATGGCAAATTGGATTTGGTGCTAGGTCTTTCCCTTTAGGTTTTACCCCAACAATGTTTTCATGAGTTTCGCTCACTCTCGAAATCAAGCATTTTACAGCAGGTTGGAGCAGCCTGTATCTCAGCACAGGAATAAGGTAGTGAAGAATTCTAAGGATCATTTTGACTGCCTCCAGAAGTTAGATCAGATGGCAAATTGGATTTGGTGCTAGGTCTTTCCCTTTAGGTTTTACCCCAACAATGTTTTCATTAGTTTCGCTCACTCTCGAAATCAAGCATTTTACAGCAGGTTGGAGCAGCCTGTATCTCAGCACAGGAATAAGGTAGGGAAGAATTCTAAGGATCATTTTGACTGCCTCCAGAAGTTAGATCAGATGGCAAATTGGATTTGGTGCTAGGTCTTTCCCTTTAGGTTTTACCCCAACAATGTTTTCATTAGTTTCGCTCACTCTCGAAATCAAGCATTTTACAGCAGGTTGGAGCAGCCTGTATCTCAGCACAGGAATAAGGTAGGGAAGAATTCTAAGGCTCATTTTGACTGCCTCCAGAAGTTAGATCAGATGGCAAATTGGATTTGGTGCTAGGTCTTTCCCTTTAGGTTTTACCCCAACAATGTTTTCATTAGTTTCGCTCACTCTCGAAATCAAGCATTTTACAGCAGGTTGGAGCAGCCTGTATCTCAGCACAGGAATAAGGTAGGGAAGAATTCTAAGGATCATTTTGACTGCCTCCAGAAGTTAGATCAGATGGCAAATTGGATTTGGTGCTAGGTCTTTCCCTTTAGGTTTTACCCCAACAATGTTTTCATTAGTTTCGCTCACTCTCGAAATCAAGCATTTTACAGCAGGTTGGAGCAGCCTGTATCTCAGCACAGGAATAAGGTAGGGAAGAATTCAAATGCTCATTTTGACTGCCTCCAGAAGTTAGATCAGATGGCAAATTGGATTTGGTGCTAGGTCTTTCCCTTTAGGTTTTACCCCAACAATGTTTTCATTAGTTTCGCTCACTCTCGAAATCAAGCATTTTACAGCAGGTTGGAGCAGCCTGTATCTCAGCACAGGAATAAGGTAGGGAAGAATTCTAAGGATCATTTTGACTGCCTCCAGAAGTTAGATCAGATGGCAAATTGGATTTGGTGCTAGGTCTTTCCCTTTAGGTTTTACCCCAACAATGTTTTCATTAGTTTCGCTCACTCTCGAAATCAAGCATTTTACAGCAGGTTGGAGCAGCCTGTATCTCAGCACAGGAATAAGGTAGGGAAGAATTCTAAGGCTCATTTTGACTGCCTCCAGAAGTTAGATCAGATGGCAAATTGGATTTGGTGCTAGGTCTTTCCCTTTAGGTTTTACCCCAACAATGTTTTCATTAGTTTCGCTCACTCTCGAAATCAAGCATTTTACAGCAGGTTGGAGCAGCCTGTATCTCAGCACAGGAATAAGGTAGGGAAGAATTCTAAGGATCATTTTGACTGCCTCCAGAAGTTAGATCAGATGGCAAATTGGATTTGGTGCTAGGTCTTTCCCTTTAGGTTTTACCCCAACAATGTTTTCATTAGTTTCGCTCACTCTCGAAATCAAGCATTTTACAGCAGGTTGGAGCAGCCTGTATCTCAGCACAGGAATAAGGTAGGGAAGAATTCTAAGGCTCATTTTGACTGCCTCCAGAAGTTAGATCAGATGGCAAATTGGATTTGGTGCTAGGTCTTTCCCTTTAGGTTTTACCCCAACAATGTTTTCATTAGTTTCGCTCACTCTCGAAATCAAGCATTTTACAGCAGGTTGGAGCAGCCTGTATCTCAGCACAGGAATAAGGTAGGGAAGAATTCTAAGGATCATTTTGACTGCCTCCAGAAGTTAGATCAGATGGCAAATTGGATTTGGTGCTAGGTCTTTCCCTTTAGGTTTTACCCCAGCAATGTTTTTATTAGTTTCGCTCACTCTCGAAATCAAGCATTTTACAGCAGGTTGGAGCAGCCTGTATCTCAGCACAGGAATAAGGTAGGGAAGAATTCAAAGGCTCATTTTGACTGCCTCCAGAAGTTAGATCAGATGGCAAATTGGATTTGGTGCTAGGTCTTTCCCTTTAGGTTTTACCCCAACAATGTTTTCATTAGTTTCGCTCACTCTCGAAATCAAGCATTTTACAGCAGGTTGGAGCAGCCTGTATCTCAGCACAGGAATAAGGTAGGGAAGAATTCTAAGGCTCATTTTGACTGCCTCCAGAAGTTAGATCAGATGGCAAATTGGATTTGGTGCTAGGTCTTTCCCTTTAGGTTTTACCCCAACAATGTTTTCATTAGTTTTGCTCACTCTCGAAATCAAGCATTTTACAGCAGGTTGGAGCAGCCTGTATCTCAGCACAGGAATAAGGTAGGGAAGAATTCTAAGGCTCATTTTGACTGCCTCCAGAAGTTAGATCAGATGGCAAATTGGATTTGGTGCTAGGTCTTTCCCTTTAGGTTTTACCCCAACAATGTTTTCATTAGTTTCGCTCACTCTCGAAATCAAGCATTTTACAGCAGGTTGGAGCAGCCTGTATCTCAGCACAGGAATAAGGTAGGGAAGAATTCAAAGGCTCATTTTGACTGCCTCCAGAAGTTAGATCAGATGGCAAATTGGATTTGGTGCTAGGTCTTTCCCTTTAGGTTTTACCCCAACAATGTTTTCATTAGTTTCGCTCACTCTCGAAATCAAGCATTTTACAGCAGGTTGGAGCAGCCTGTATCTCAGCACAGGAATAAGGTAGGGAAGAATTCAAAGGCTCATTTTGACTGCCTCCAGAAGTTAGATCAGATGGCAAATTGGATTTGGTGCTAGGTCTTTCCCTTTAGGTTTTACCCCAACAATGTTTTCATTAGTTTCGCTCACTCTCGAAATCAAGCATTTTACAGCAGGTTGGAGCAGCCTGTATCTCAGCACAGGAATAAGGTAGGGAAGAATTCTAAGGCTCATTTTGACTGCCTCCAGAAGTTAGATCAGATGGCAAATTGGATTTGGTGCTAGGTCTTTCCCTTTAGGTTTTACCCCAACAATGTTTTCATTAGTTTCGCTCACTCTCGAAATCAAGCATTTTACAGCAGGTTGGAGCAGCCTGTATCTCAGCACAGGAATAAGGTAGGGAAGAATTCTAAGGATCATTTTGACTGCCTCCAGAAGTTAGATCAGATGGCAAATTGGATTTGGTGCTAGGTCTTTCCCTTTAGGTTTTACCCCAACAATGTTTTCATTAGTTTCGCTCACTCTCGAAATCAAGCATTTTACAGCAGGTTGGAGCAGCCTGTATCTCAGCACAGGAATAAGGTAGGGAAGAATTCAAAGGCTCATTTTGACTGCCTCCAGAAGTTAGATCAGATGGCAAATTGGATTTGGTGCTAGGTCTTTCCCTTTAGGTTTTACCCCAACAATGTTTTCATGAGTTTCGCTCACTCTCGAAATCAAGCATTTTACAGCAGGTTGGAGCAGCCTGTATCTCAGCACAGGAATAAGGTAGTGAAGAATTCTAAGGATCATTTTGACTGCCTCCAGAAGTTAGATCAGATGGCAAATTGGATTTGGTGCTAGGTCTTTCCCTTTAGGTTTTACCCCAACAATGTTTTCATTAGTTTCGCTCACTCTCGAAATCAAGCATTTTACAGCAGGTTGGAGCAGCCTGTATCTCAGCACAGGAATAAGGTAGGGAAGAATTCTAAGGATCATTTTGACTGCCTCCAGAAGTTAGATCAGATGGCAAATTGGATTTGGTGCTAGGTCTTTCCCTTTAGGTTTTACCCCAACAATGTTTTCATTAGTTTCGCTCACTCTCGAAATCAAGCATTTTACAGCAGGTTGGAGCAGCCTGTATCTCAGCACAGGAATAAGGTAGGGAAGAATTCTAAGGCTCATTTTGACTGCCTCCAGAAGTTAGATCAGATGGCAAATTGGATTTGGTGCTAGGTCTTTCCCTTTAGGTTTTACCCCAACAATGTTTTCATTAGTTTCGCTCACTCTCGAAATCAAGCATTTTACAGCAGGTTGGAGCAGCCTGTATCTCAGCACAGGAATAAGGTAGGGAAGAATTCTAAGGATCATTTTGACTGCCTCCAGAAGTTAGATCAGATGGCAAATTGGATTTGGTGCTAGGTCTTTCCCTTTAGGTTTTACCCCAACAATGTTTTCATTAGTTTCGCTCACTCTCGAAATCAAGCATTTTACAGCAGGTTGGAGCAGCCTGTATCTCAGCACAGGAATAAGGTAGGGAAGAATTCAAATGCTCATTTTGACTGCCTCCAGAAGTTAGATCAGATGGCAAATTGGATTTGGTGCTAGGTCTTTCCCTTTAGGTTTTACCCCAACAATGTTTTCATTAGTTTCGCTCACTCTCGAAATCAAGCATTTTACAGCAGGTTGGAGCAGCCTGTATCTCAGCACAGGAATAAGGTAGGGAAGAATTCTAAGGATCATTTTGACTGCCTCCAGAAGTTAGATCAGATGGCAAATTGGATTTGGTGCTAGGTCTTTCCCTTTAGGTTTTACCCCAACAATGTTTTCATTAGTTTCGCTCACTCTCGAAATCAAGCATTTTACAGCAGGTTGGAGCAGCCTGTATCTCAGCACAGGAATAAGGTAGGGAAGAATTCTAAGGCTCATTTTGACTGCCTCCAGAAGTTAGATCAGATGGCAAATTGGATTTGGTGCTAGGTCTTTCCCTTTAGGTTTTACCCCAACAATGTTTTCATTAGTTTCGCTCACTCTCGAAATCAAGCATTTTACAGCAGGTTGGAGCAGCCTGTATCTCAGCACAGGAATAAGGTAGGGAAGAATTCTAAGGATCATTTTGACTGCCTCCAGAAGTTAGATCAGATGGCAAATTGGATTTGGTGCTAGGTCTTTCCCTTTAGGTTTTACCCCAACAATGTTTTCATTAGTTTCGCTCACTCTCGAAATCAAGCATTTTACAGCAGGTTGGAGCAGCCTGTATCTCAGCACAGGAATAAGGTAGGGAAGAATTCTAAGGCTCATTTTGACTGCCTCCAGAAGTTAGATCAGATGGCAAATTGGATTTGGTGCTAGGTCTTTCCCTTTAGGTTTTACCCCAACAATGTTTTCATTAGTTTCGCTCACTCTCGAAATCAAGCATTTTACAGCAGGTTGGAGCAGCCTGTATCTCAGCACAGGAATAAGGTAGGGAAGAATTCTAAGGCTCATTTTGACTGCCTCCAGAAGTTAGATCAGATGGCAAATTGGATTTGGTGCTAGGTCTTTCCCTTTAGGTTTTACCCCAACAATGTTTTCATTAGTTTCGCTCACTCTCGAAATCAAGCATTTTACAGCAGGTTGGAGCAGCCTGTATCTCAGCACAGGAATAAGGTAGGGAAGAATTCTAAGGATCATTTTGACTGCCTCCAGAAGTTAGATCAGATGGCAAATTGGATTTGGTGCTAGGTCTTTCCCTTTAGGTTTTACCCCAACAATGTTTTCATTAGTTTCGCTCACTCTCGAAATCAAGCATTTTACAGCAGGTTGGAGCAGCCTGTATCTCAGCACAGGAATAAGGTAGGGAAGAATTCTAATGCTCATTTTGACTGCCTCCAGAAGTTAGATCAGATGGCAAATTGGATTTGGTGCTAGGTCTTTCCCTTTAGGTTTTACCCCAACAATGTTTTCATTAGTTTCGCTCACTCTCGAAATCAAGCATTTTACAGCAGGTTGGAGCAGCCTGTATCTCAGCACAGGAATAAGGTAGGGAAGAATTCTAAGGCTCATTTTGACTGCCTCCAGAAGTTAGATCAGATGGCAAATTGGATTTGGTGCTAGGTCTTTCCCTTTAGGTTTTACCCCAACAATGTTTTCATTAGTTTCGCTCACTCTCGAAATCAAGCATTTTACAGCAGGTTGGAGCAGCCTGTATCTCAGCACAGGAATAAGGTAGGGAAGAATTCTAAGGCTCATTTTGACTGCCTCCAGAAGTTAGATCAGATGGCAAATTGGATTTGGTGCTAGGTCTTTCCCTTTAGGTTTTACCCCAACAATGTTTTCATTAGTTTCGCTCACTCTCGAAATCAAGCATTTTACAGCAGGTTGGAGCAGCCTGTATCTCAGCACAGGAATAAGGTAGGGAAGAATTCTAAGGATCATTTTGACTGCCTCCAGAAGTTAGATCAGATGGCAAATTGGATTTGGTGCTAGGTCTTTCCCTTTAGGTTTTACCCCAACAATGTTTTCATTAGTTTCGCTCACTCTCGAAATCAAGCATTTTACAGCAGGTTGGAGCAGCCTGTATCTCAGCACAGGAATAAGGTAGGGAAGAATTCTAAGGCTCATTTTGACTGCCTCCAGAAGTTAGATCAGATGGCAAATTGGATTTGGTGCTAGGTCTTTCCCTTTAGGTTTTACCCCAACAATGTTTTCATTAGTTTCGCTCACTCTCGAAATCAAGCATTTTACAGCAGGTTGGAGCAGCCTGTATCTCAGCACAGGAATAAGGTAGGGAAGAATTCTAAGGCTCATTTTGACTGCCTGCAGAAGTTAGATCAGATGGCAAATTGGATTTGGTGCTAGGTCTTTCCCTTTAGGTTTTACCCCAACAATGTTTTCATTAGTTTCGCTCACTCTCGAAATCAAGCATTTTACAGCAGGTTGGAGCAGCCTGTATCTCAGCACAGGAATAAGGTAGGGAAGAATTCTAAGGCTCATTTTGACTGCCTCCAGAAGTTAGATCAGATGGCAAATTGGATTTGGTGCTAGGTCTTTCCCTTTAGGTTTTACCCCAACAATGTTTTCATTAGTTTCGCTCACTCTCGAAATCAAGCATTTTACAGCAGGTTGGAGCAGCCTGTATCTCAGCACAGGAATAAGGTAGGGAAGAATTCTAAGGCTCATTTTGACTGCCTCCAGAAGTTAGATCAGATGGCAAATTGGATTTGGTGCTAGGTCTTTCCCTTTAGGTTTTACCCCAACAATGTTTTCATTAGTTTCGCTCACTCTCGAAATCAAGCATTTTACAGCAGGTTGGAGCAGCCTGTATCTCAGCACAGGAATAAGGTAGGGAAGAATTCTAAGGCTCATTTTGACTGCCTCCAGAAGTTAGATCAGATGGCAAATTGGATTTGGTGCTAGGTCTTTCCCTTTAGGTTTTACCCCAACAATGTTTTCATTAGTTTCGCTCACTCTCGAAATCAAGCATTTTACAGCAGGTTGGAGCAGCCTGTATCTCAGCACAGGAATAAGGTAGGGAAGAATTCTAAGGCTCATTTTGACTGCCTCCAGAAGTTAGATCAGATGGCAAATTGGATTTGGTGCTAGGTCTTTCCCTTTAGGTTTTACCCCAACAATGTTTTCATTAGTTTCGCTCACTCTCGAAATCAAGCATTTTACAGCAGGTTGGAGCAGCCTGTATCTCAGCACAGGAATAAGGTAGGGAAGAATTCTAAGGATCATTTTGACTGCCTCCAGAAGTTAGATCAGATGGCAAATTGGATTTGGTGCTAGGTCTTTCCCTTTAGGTTTTACCCCAACAATGTTTTCATTAGTTTCGCTCACTCTCGAAATCAAGCATTTTACAGCAGGTTGGAGCAGCCTGTATCTCAGCACAGGAATAAGGTAGGGAAGAATTCTAAGGCTCATTTTGACTGCCTCCAGAAGTTAGATCAGATGGCAAATTGGATTTGGTGCTAGGTCTTTCCCTTTAGGTTTTACCCCAACAATGTTTTCATTAGTTTCGCTCACTCTCGAAATCAAGCATTTTACAGCAGGTTGGAGCAGCCTGTATCTCAGCACAGGAATAAGGTAGGGAAGAATTCTAAGGCTCATTTTGACTGCCTCCAGAAGTTAGATCAGATGGCAAATTGGATTTGGTGCTAGGTCTTTCCCTTTAGGTTTTACCCCAACAATGTTTTCATTAGTTTCGCTCACTCTCGAAATCAAGCATTTTACAGCAGGTTGGAGCAGCCTGTATCTCAGCACAGGAATAAGGTAGGGAAGAATTCTAAGGCTCATTTTGACTGCCTCCAGAAGTTAGATCAGATGGCAAATTGGATTTGGTGCTAGGTCTTTCCCTTTAGGTTTTACCCCAACAATGTTTTCATTAGTTTCGCTCACTCTCGAAATCAAGCATTTTACAGCAGGTTGGAGCAGCCTGTATCTCAGCACAGGAATAAGGTAGGGAAGAATTCTAAGGCTCATTTTGACTGCCTCCAGAAGTTAGATCAGATGGCAAATTGGATTTGGTGCTAGGTCTTTCCCTTTAGGTTTTACCCCAACAATGTTTTCATTAGTTTCGCTCACTCTCGAAATCAAGCATTTTACAGCAGGTTGGAGCAGGCTGTATCTCAGCACAGGAATAAGGTAGGGAAGAATTCTAAGGCTCATTTTGACTGCCTCCAGAAGTTAGATCAGATGGCAAATTGGATTTGGTGCTAGGTCTTTCCCTTTAGGTTTTACCCCAACAATGTTTTCATTAGTTTCGCTCACTCTCGAAATCAAGCATTTTACAGCAGGTTGGAGCAGCCTGTATCTCAGCACAGGAATAAGGTAGGGAAGAATTCTAAGGCTCATTTTGACTGCCTCCAGAAGTTAGATCAGATGGCAAATTGGATTTGGTGCTAGGTCTTTCCCTTTAGGTTTTACCCCAACAATGTTTTCATTAGTTTCGCTCACTCTCGAAATCAAGCATTTTACAGCAGGTTGGAGCAGCCTGTATCTCAGCACAGGAATAAGGTAGGGAAGAATTCTAAGGCTCATTTTGACTGCCTCCAGAAGTTAGATCAGATGGCAAATTGGATTTGGTGCTAGGTCTTTCCCTTTAGGTTTTACCCCAACAATGTTTTCATTAGTTTCGCTCACTCTCGAAATCAAGCATTTTACAGCAGGTTGGAGCAGCCTGTATCTCAGCACAGGAATAAGGTAGGGAAGAATTCTAAGGCTCATTTTGACTGCCTCCAGAAGTTAGATCAGATGGCAAATTGGATTTGGTGCTAGGTCTTTCCCTTTAGGTTTTACCCCAACAATGTTTTCATTAGTTTCGCTCACTCTCGAAATCAAGCATTTTACAGCAGGTTGGAGCAGCCTGTATCTCAGCACAGGAATAAGGTAGGGAAGAATTCTAAGGATCATTTTGACTGCCTCCAGAAGTTAGATCAGATGGCAAATTGGATTTGGTGCTAGGTCTTTCCCTTTAGGTTTTACCCCAACAATGTTTTCATTAGTTTCGCTCACTCTCGAAATCAAGCATTTTACAGCAGGTTGGAGCAGCCTGTATCTCAGCACAGGAATAAGGTAGGGAAGAATTCTAAGGATCATTTTGACTGCCTCCAGAAGTTAGATCAGATGGCAAATTGGATTTGGTGCTAGGTCTTTCCCTTTAGGTTTTACCCCAACAATGTTTTCATTAGTTTCGCTCACTCTCGAAATCAAGCATTTTACAGCAGGTTGGAGCAGCCTGTATCTCAGCACAGGAATAAGGTAGGGAAGAATTCTAAGGCTCATTTTGACTGCCTCCAGAAGTTAGATCAGATGGCAAATTGGATTTGGTGCTAGGTCTTTCCCTTTAGGTTTTACCCCAACAATGTTTTCATTAGTTTCGCTCACTCTCGAAATCAAGCATTTTACAGCAGGTTGGAGCAGCCTGTATCTCAGCACAGGAATAAGGTAGGGAAGAATTCTAAGGCTCATTTTGACTGCCTCCAGAAGTTAGATCAGATGGCAAATTGGATTTGGTGCTAGGTCTTTCCCTTTAGGTTTTACCCCAACAATGTTTTCATTAGTTTCGCTCACTCTCGAAATCAAGCATTTTACAGCAGGTTGGAGCAGCCTGTATCTCAGCACAGGAATAAGGTAGGGAAGAATTCTAAGGATCATTTTGACTGCCTGCAGAAGTTAGATCAGATGGCAAATTGGATTTGGTGCTAGGTCTTTCCCTTTAGGTTTTACCCCAACAATGTTTTCATTAGTTTCGCTCACTCTCGAAATCAAGCATTTTACAGCAGGTTGGAGCAGCCTGTATCTCAGCACAGGAATAAGGTAGGGAAGAATTCTAAGGCTCATTTTGACTGCCTCCAGAAGTTAGATCAGATGGCAAATTGGATTTGGTGCTAGGTCTTTCCCTTTAGGTTTTACCCCAACAATGTTTTCATTAGTTTCGCTCACTCTCGAAATCAAGCATTTTACAGCAGGTTGGAGCAGCCTGTATCTCAGCACAGGAATAAGGTAGGGAAGAATTCTAAGGCTCATTTTGACTGCCTCCAGAAGTTAGATCAGATGGCAAATTGGATTTGGTGCTAGGTCTTTCCCTTTAGGTTTTACCCCAACAATGTTTTCATTAGTTTCGCTCACTCTCGAAATCAAGCATTTTACAGCAGGTTGGAGCAGCCTGTATCTGAGCACAGGAATAAGGTAGGGAAGAATTCTAAGGCTCATTTTGACTGCCTCCAGAAGTTAGATCAGATGGCAAATTGGATTTGGTGCTAGGTCTTTCCCTTTAGGTTTTACCCCAACAATGTTTTCATTAGTTTCGCTCACTCTCGAAATCAAGCATTTTACAGCAGGTTGGAGCAGCCTGTATCTCAGCACAGGAATAAGGTAGGGAAGAATTCTAAGGCTCATTTTGACTGCCTCCAGAAGTTAGATCAGATGGCAAATTGGATTTGGTGCTAGGTCTTTCCCTTTAGGTTTTACCCCAACAATGTTTTCATTAGTTTCGCTCACTCTCGAAATCAAGCATTTTACAGCAGGTTGGAGCAGCCTGTATCTCAGCACAGGAATAAGGTAGGGAAGAATTCTAAGGCTCATTTTGACTGCCTCCAGAAGTTAGATCAGATGGCAAATTGGATTTGGTGCTAGGTCTTTCCCTTTAGGTTTTACCCCAACAATGTTTTCATTAGTTTCGCTCACTCTCGAAATCAAGCATTTTACAGCAGGTTGGAGCAGCCTGTATCTCAGCACAGGAATAAGGTAGGGAAGAATTCTAAGGCTCATTTTGACTGCCTCCAGAAGTTAGATCAGATGGCAAATTGGATTTTGGTGCTAGGTCTTTCCCTTTAGGTTTTACCCCAACAATGTTTTCATTAGTTTCGCTCACTCTCGAAATCAAGCATTTTACAGCAGGTTGGAGCAGCCTGTATCTGAGCACAGGAATAAGGTAGGGAAGAATTCTAAGGCTCATTTTGACTGCCTCCAGAAGTTAGATCAGATGGCAAATTGGATTTGGTGCTAGGTCTTTCCCTTTAGGTTTTACCCCAACAATGTTTTCATTAGTTTCGCTCACTCTCGAAATCAAGCATTTTACAGCAGGTTGGAGCAGCCTGTATCTCAGCACAGGAATAAGGTAGGGAAGAATTCTAAGGCTCATTTTGACTGCCTCCAGAAGTTAGATCAGATGGCAAATTGGATTTGGTGCTAGGTCTTTCCCTTTAGGTTTTACCCCAACAATGTTTTCATTAGTTTCGCTCACTCTCGAAATCAAGCATTTTACAGCAGGTTGGAGCAGCCTGTATCTCAGCACAGGAATAAGGTAGGGAAGAATTCTAAGGCTCATTTTGACTGCCTCCAGAAGTTAGATCAGATGGCAAATTGGATTTGGTGCTAGGTCTTTCCCTTTAGGTTTTACCCCAACAATGTTTTCATTAGTTTCGCTCACTCTCGAAATCAAGCATTTTACAGCAGGTTGGAGCAGCCTGTATCTCAGCACAGGAATAAGGTAGGGAAGAATTCTAAGGCTCATTTTGACTGCCTCCAGAAGTTAGATCAGATGGCAAATTGGATTTGGTGCTAGGTCTTTCCCTTTAGGTTTTACCCCCAACAATGTTTTCATTAGTTTCGCTCACTCTCGAAATCAAGCATTTTACAGCAGGTTGGAGCAGCCTGTATCTCAGCACAGGAATAAGGTAGGGAAGAATTCTAAGGCTCATTTTGACTGCCTCCAGAAGTTAGATCAGATGGCAAATTGGATTTGGTGCTAGGTCTTTCCCTTTCGGTTTTACCCCAACAATGTTTTCATTAGTTTCGCTCACTCTCGAAATCAAGCATTTTACAGCAGGTTGGAGCAGCCTGTATCTCAGCACAGAATAAGGTAGGGAAGAATTCTAAGGCTCATTTTGACTGCCTCCAGAAGTTAGATCAGATGGCAAATTGGATTTGGTGCTAGGTCTTTCCCTTTAGGTTTTACCCCAACAATGTTTTCATTAGTTTCGCTCACTCTCGAAATCAAGCATTTTACAGCAGGTTGGAGCAGCCTGTATCTCAGCACAGGAATAAGGTAGGGAAGAATTCTAAGGCTCATTTTGACTGCCTCCAGAAGTTAGATCAGATGGCAAATTGGATTTGGTGCTAGGTCTTTCCCTTTAGGTTTTACCCCAACAATGTTTTCATTAGTTTCGCTCACTCTCGAAATCAAGCATTTTACAGCAGGTTGGAGCAGCCTGTATCTCAGCACAGGAATAAGGTAGGGAAGAATTCTAAGGCTCATTTTGACTGCCTCCAGAAGTTAGATCAGATGGCAAATTGGATTTGGTGCTAGGTCTTTCCCTTTAGGTTTTACCCCAACAATGTTTTCATTAGTTTCGCTCACTCTCGAAATCAAGCATTTTACAGCAGGTTGGAGCAGCCTGTATCTCAGCACAGGAATAAGGTAGGGAAGAATTCTAAGGCTCATTTTGACTGCCTCCAGAAGTTAGATCAGATGGCAAATTGGATTTGGTGCTAGGTCTTTCCCTTTAGGTTTTACCCCAACAATGTTTTCATTAGTTTCGCTCACTCTCGAAATCAAGCATTTTACAGCAGGTTGGAGCAGCCTGTATCTCAGCACAGGAATAAGGTAGGGAAGAATTCTAAGGATCATTTTGACTGCCTCCAGAAGTTAGATCAGATGGCAAATTGGATTTGGTGCTAGGTCTTTCCCTTTAGGTTTTACCCCCAACAATGTTTTCATTAGTTTCGCTCACTCTCGAAATCAAGCATTTTACAGCAGGTTGGAGCAGCCTGTATCTCAGCACAGGAATAAGGTAGGGAAGAATTCTAAGGCTCATTTTGACTGCCTCCAGAAGTTAGATCAGATGGCAAATTGGATTTGGTGCTAGGTCTTTCCCTTTAGGTTTTACCCCAACAATGTTTTCATTAGTTTTCGCTCACTCTCGAAATCAAGCATTTTACAGCAGGTTGGAGCAGCCTGTATCTCAGCACAGGAATAAGGTAGGGAAGAATTCTAAGGATCATTTTGACTGCCTCCAGAAGTTAGATCAGATGGCAAATTGGATTTGGTGCTAGGTCTTTCCCCTTTAGGTTTTACCCCCAACAATGTTTTCATTAGTTTCGCTCACTCTCGAAATCAAGCATTTTACAGCAGGTTGGAGCAGCCTGTATCTCAGCACAGGAATAAGGTAGGGAAGAATTCTAAGGCTCATTTTGACTGCCTCCAGAAGTTAGATCAGATGGCAAATTGGATTTGGTGCTAGGTCTTTCCCTTTAGGTTTTACCCCAACAATGTTTTCATTAGTTTCGCTCACTCTCGAAATCAAGCATTTTACAGCAGGTTGGAGCAGCCTGTATCTCAGCACAGGAATAAGGTAGGAAGAATTCTAAGGATCATTTTGACTGCCTCCAGAAGTTAGATCAGATGGCAAATTGGATTTGGTGCTAGGTCCTTTCCCTTTAGGTTTTACCCCCAACAATGTTTTCATTAGTTTCGCTCACTCTCGAAATCAAGCATTTTACAGCAGGTTGGAGCAGCCTGTATCTCAGCACAGGAATAAGGTAGGGAAGAATTCTAAGGCTCATTTTGACTGCCTCCAGAAGTTAGATCAGATGGCAAATTGGATTTGGTGCTAAGGTCTTTCCCTTTAGGTTTTACCCCAACAATGTTTTCATTAGTTTCGCTCACATCTCGAAATCAAGCATTTTACAGCAGGTTGGAGCAGCCTGTATCTCAGCACAGGAATAAGGTAGGGAAGAATTCTAAGGCTCATTTTGACTGCCTCCAGAAGTTAGATCAGATGGCAAATTGGATTTGGTGCTAGGTCTTTCCCCTTTAGGTTTTACCCCAACAATGTTTTCATTAGTTTCGCTCACTCTCGAAATCAAGCATTTTACAGCAGGTTTGGAGCAGCCTGTATCTCAGCACAGGAATAAGGTAGGGAAGAATTCTAAGGATCATTTTGACTGCCTCCAGAAGTTAGATCAGATGGCAAATTGGATTTGGTGCTAGGTCTTTCCCTTTAGGTTTTACCCCAACAATGTTTTCATTAGTTTCGCTCACTCTCGAAATCAAGCATTTTACAGCAGGTTGGAGCAGCCTGTATCTCAGCACAGGAATAAGGTAGGGAAGAATTCTAAGGCTCATTTTGACTGCCTCCAGAAGTTAGATCAGATGGCAAATTGGATTTGGTGCTAGGTCTTTCCCTTTAGGTTTTACCCCAACAATGTTTTCATTAGTTTCGCTCACTCTCGAAATCAAGCATTTTACAGCAGGTTGGAGCAGCCTGTATCTCAGCACAGGAATAAGGTAGGGAAGAATTCTAAGGATCATTTTGACTGCCTCCAGAAGTTAGATCAGATGGCAAATTGGATTTGGTGCTAGGTCTTTCCCTTTAGGTTTTACCCCAACAATGTTTTCATTAGTTTCGCTCACTCTCGAAATCAAGCATTTTACAGCAGGTTGGAGCAGCCTGTATCTCAGCACAGGAATAAGGTAGGGAAGAATTCTAAGGATCATTTTGACTGCCTCCAGAAGTTAGATCAGATGGCAAATTGGATTTGGTGCTAGGTCTTTCCCTTTAGGTTTTACCCCAACAATGTTTTCATTAGTTTCGCTCACTCTCGAAATCAAGCATTTTACAGCAGGTTGGAGCAGCCTGTATCTCAGCACAGGAATAAGGTAGGGAAGAATTCTAAGGCTCATTTTGACTGCCTCCAGAAGTTAGATCAGATGGCAAATTGGATTTGGTGCTAGGTCTTTCCCTTTAGGTTTTACCCCAACAATGTTTTCATTAGTTTCGCTCACTCTCGAAATCAAGCATTTTACAGCAGGTTGGAGCAGCCTGTATCTCAGCACAGGAATAAGGTAGGGAAGAATTCTAAGGCTCATTTTGACTGCCTCCAGAAGTTAGATCAGATGGCAAATTGGATTTGGTGCTAGGTCTTTCCCTTTAGGTTTTACCCCAACAATGTTTTCATTAGTTTCGCTCACTCTCGAAATCAAGCATTTTACAGCAGGTTGGAGCAGCCTGTATCTCAGCACAGGAATAAGGTAGGGAAGAATTCTAAGGCTCATTTTGACTGCCTCCAGAAGTTAGATCAGATGGCAAATTGGATTTGGTGCTAGGTCTTTCCCTTTAGGTTTTACCCCAACAATGTTTTCATTAGTTTCGCTCACTCTCGAAATCAAGCATTTTACAGCAGGTTGGAGCAGCCTGTATCTCAGCAACAGGAATAAGGTAGGGAAGAATTCAAAGGCTCATTTTGACTGCCTCCAGAAGTTAGATCAGATGGCAAATTGGATTTGGTGCTAGGTCTTTCCCTTTAGGTTTTACCCCCAACAATGTTTTCATTAGTTTCGCTCACCTCTCGAAATCAAGCATTTTACAGCAGGTTGGAGCAGCCTGTATCTCAGCACAGGAATAAGGTAGGGAAGAATTCTAAGGCTCATTTTGACTGCCTCCCAGAAGTTAGATCAGATGGCAAATTGGATTTGGTGCTAGGTCTTTCCCTTTAGGTTTTACCCCAACAATGTTTTCATTAGTTTCGCTCACTCTCGAAATCAAGCATTTTACAGCAGGTTGGAGCAGCCTGTATCTCAGCACAGGAATAAGGTAGGGAAGAATTCTAAGGCTCATTTTGACTGCCTCCAGAAGTTAGATCAGATGGCAAATTGGATTTTGGTGCTAGGTCTTTCCCTTTAGGTTTTACCCCAACAATGTTTTCATTAGTTTCGCTCACTCTCGAAATCAAGCATTTTACAGCAGGTTGGAGCAGCCTGTATCTCAGCACAGGAATAAGGTAGGGAAGAATTCTAAGGCTCATTTTGACTGCCTCCAGAAGTTAGATCAGATGGCAAATTGGATTTGGTGCTAGGTCTTTCCCTTTAGGTTTTACCCCAACAATGTTTTCATTAGTTTCGCTCACTCTCGAAATCAAGCATTTTACAGCAGGTTGGAGCAGCCTGTATCTCAGCACAGGAATAAGGTAGGGAAGAATTCTAAGGGATCATTTTGACTGCCTCCAGAAGTTAGATCAGATGGCAAATTGGATTTGGTGCTAGGTCTTTCCCTTTAGGTTTTACCCCAACAATGTTTTCATTAGTTTCGCTCACTCTCGAAATCAAGCATTTTACAGCAGGTTGGAGCAGCCTGTATCTCAGCACAGGAATAAGGTAGGGAAGAATTCTAAGGCTCATTTTGACTGCCTCCAGAAGTTAGATCAGATGGCAAATTGGATTTGGTGCTAGGTCTTTCCCTTTAGGTTTTACCCCAACAATGTTTTCATTAGTTTCGCTCACTCTCGAAATCAAGCATTTTACAGCAGGTTGGAGCAGCCTGTATCTCAGCACAGGAATAAGGTAGGGAAGAATTCTAAGGATCATTTTGACTGCCTCCAGAAGTTAGATCAGATGGCAAATTGGATTTGGTGCTAGGTCTTTCCCTTTAGGTTTTACCCCAACAATGTTTTCATTAGTTTCGCTCACTCTCGAAATCAAGCATTTTTACAGCAGGTTGGAGCAGCCTGTATCTCAGCACAGGAATAAGGTAGGGAAGAATTCTAAGGCTCATTTTGACTGCCTCCAGAAGTTAGATCAGATGGCAAATTGGATTTGGTGCTAGGTCTTTCCCTTTAGGTTTTACCCCAACAATGTTTTCATTAGTTTCGCTCACTCTCGAAATCAAGCATTTTACAGCAGGTTGGAGCAGCCTGTATCTCAGCACAGGAATAAGGTAGGGAAGAATTCTAAGGATCATTTTGACTGCCTCCAGAAGTTAGATCAGATGGCAAATTGGATTTGGTGCTAGGTCTTTCCCTTTAGGTTTTACCCCAACAATGTTTTCATTAGTTTCGCTCACTCTCGAAATCAAGCATTTTACAGCAGGTTGGAGCAGCCTGTATCTCAGCACAGGAATAAGGTAGGGAAGAATTTCTAAGGCTCATTTTGACTGCCTCCAGAAGTTAGATCAGATGGCAAATTGGATTTGGTGCTAGGTCTTTCCCTTTAGGTTTTACCCCAACAATGTTTTCATTAGTTTCGCTCACTCTCGAAATCAAGCATTTTACAGCAGGTTGGAGCAGCCTGTATCTCAGCACAGGAATAAGGTAGGGAAGAATTCTAAGGCTCATTTTGACTGCCTCCAGAAGTTAGATCAGATGGCAAATTGGATTTGGTGCTAGGTCTTCCCCTTTAGGTTTTACCCCAACAATGTTTTCATTAGTTTCGCTCACTCTCGAAATCAAGCATTTTACAGCAGGTTGGAGCAGCCTGTATCTCAGCACAGGAATAAGGTAGGGAAGAATTCTAAGGATCATTTTGGACTGCCTCCAGAAGTTAGATCAGATGGCAAATTGGATTTTGGTGCTAGGTCTTTCCCTTTAGGTTTTACCCCCAACAATGTTTTCATTAGTTTCGCTCACTCTCGAAATCAAGCATTTTACAGCAGGTTGGAGCAGCCTGTATCTCAGCACAGGAATAAGGTAGGGAAGAATTCTAAGGCTCATTTTGACTGCCTCCAGAAGTTAGATCAGATGGCAAATTGGATTTGGTGCTAGGTCTTTCCCTTTAGGTTTTACCCCAACAATGTTTTCATTAGTTTCGCTCACTCTCGAAATCAAGCATTTTTACAGCAGGTTGGAGCAGCCTGTATCTCAGCACAGGAATAAGGTAGGGAAGAATTCTAAGGCTCATTTTGACTGCCCTCCAGAAGTTAGATCAGATGGCAAATTGGATTTGGTGCTAGGTCTTTCCCTTTAGGTTTTACCCCAACAATGTTTTCATTAGTTTCGCTCACTCTCGAAATCAAGCATTTTACAGCAGGTTGGAGCAGCCTGTATCTCAGGCACAGGAATAAGGTAGGGAAGAATTCTAAGGATCATTTTGACTGCCTCCAGAAGTTAGATCAGATGGCAAATTGGATTTGGTGCTAGGTCTTTCCCTTTAGGTTTTACCCCAACAATGTTTTCATTAGTTTCGCTCACTCTCGAAATCAAGCATTTTACAGCAGGTTGGAGCAGCCTGTATCTCAGCACAGGAATAAGGTAGGGAAGAATTCTAAGGCTCATTTTGACTGCCTCCAGAAGTTAGATCAGATGGCAAATTGGATTTGGTGCTAGGTCTTTCCCTTTAGGTTTTACCCCAACAATGTTTCATTAGTTTCGCTCACTCTCGAAATCAAGCATTTTACAGCAGGTTGGAGCAGCCTGTATCTCAGCACAGGAATAAGGTAGGGAAGAATTCTAAGGCTCATTTTGACTGCCTCCAGAAGTTAGATCAGATGGCAAATTGGATTTGGTGCTAGGTCTTTCCCTTTAGGTTTTACCCCAACAATGTTTTCATTAGTTTCGCTCACTCTCGAAATCAAGCATTTTACAGCAGGTTGGAGCAGCCTGTATCTCAGCACAGGAATAAGGTAGGGAAGAATTCTAAGGCTCATTTTGACTGCCTCCAGAAGTTAGATCAGATGGCAAATTGGATTTGGTGCTAGGTCTTTCCCTTTAGGTTTTACCCCAACAATGTTTTCATTAGTTTCGCTCACTCTCGAAATCAAGCATTTTACAGCAGGTTGGAGCAGCCTGTATCTCAGCACAGGAATAAGGTAGGGAAGAATTCAAAGGCTCATTTTGACTGCCTCCAGAAGTTAGATCAGATGGCAAATTGGATTTGGTGCTAGGTCTTTCCCTTTAGGTTTTACCCCAACAATGTTTTCATTAGTTTCGCTCACTCTCGAAATCAAGCATTTTACAGCAGGTTGGAGCAGCCTGTATCTCAGCACAGGAATAAGGTAGGGAAGAATTCTAAGGCTCATTTTGACTGCCTCCAGAAGTTAGATCAGATGGCAAATTGGATTTGGTGCTAGGTCTTTCCTTTAGGTTTTACCCCAACAATGTTTTCATTAGTTTCGCTCACTCTCGAAATCAAGCATTTTACAGCAGGTTGGAGCAGCCTGTATCCTCAGCACAGGAATAAGGTAGGGAAGGAATTCTAAGGCTCATTTTGACTGCCTCCAGAAGTTAGATCAGATGGCAAATTGGATTTGGTGCTAGGTCTTTCCCTTTAGGTTTTACCCCCAACAATGTTTTCATTAGTTTCGCTCACTCTCGAAATCAAGCATTTTACAGCAGGTTGGAGCAGCCTGTATCTCAGCACAGGAATAAGGTAGGGAAGAATTCTAAGGCTCATTTTGACTGCCTCCAGAAGTTAGATCAGATGGCAAATTGGATTTGGTGCTAGGTCTTTCCCTTTAGGTTTTACCCCAACAATGTTTTCATTAGTTTCGCTCCACTCTCGAAATCAAGCATTTTACACATTTTACAGCAGGTTGGAGCAGCCTGTATCTCAGCACAGGAATAAGGTAGGGAAGAATTCTAAGGCTCATTTTGACTGCCTCCAGAAGTTAGATCAGATGGCAAATTGGATTTGGTGCTAGGTCTTTCCCTTTAGGTTTTACCCCAACAATGTTTTCATTAGTTTCGCTCACTCTCGAAATCAAGCATTTTACAGCAGGTTGGAGCAGCCTGTATCTCAGCACAGGAATAAGGTAGGGAAGAATTCTAAGGCTCATTTTGACTGCCTCCAGAAGTTAGATCAGATGGCAAATTGGATTTGGTGCTAGGTCTTTCCCTTTAGGTTTTACCCCAACAATGTTTTCATTAGTTTCGCTCACTCTCGAAATCAAGCATTTTACAGCAGGTTGGAGCAGCCTGTATCTCAGCACAGGAATAAGGTAGGGAAGAATTCTAAGGCTCATTTTGACTGCCTCCAGAAGTTAGATCAGATGGCAAATTGGATTTGGTGCTAGGTCTTTCCCTTTAGGTTTTACCCCAACAATGTTTTCATTAGTTTCGCTCACTCTCGAAATCAAGCATTTTACAGCAGGTTGGAGCAGCCTGTATCTCAGCACAGGAATAAGGTAGGGAAGAATTCTAAGGCTCATTTTGACTGCCTCCAGAAGTTAGATCAGATGGCAAATTGGATTTGGTGCTAGGTCTTTCCCTTTAGGTTTTACCCCAACAATGTTTTCATTAGTTTCGCTCACTCTCGAAATCAAGCATTTTACAGCAGGTTGGAGCAGCCTGTATCTCAGCACAGGAATAAGGTAGGGAAGAATTCTAAGGCTCATTTTGACTGCCTCCAGAAGTTAGATCAGATGGCAAATTGGATTTGGTGCTAGGTCTTTCCCTTTAGGTTTTACCCCAACAATGTTTTCATTAGTTTCGCTCACTCTCGAAATCAAGCATTTTACAGCAGGTTGGAGCAGCCTGTATCTCAGCACAGGAATAAGGTAGGGAAGAATTCTAAGGCTCATTTTGACTGCCTCCAGAAGTTAGATCAGATGGCAAATTGGATTTGGTGCTAGGTCTTTCCCTTTAGGTTTTACCCCAACAATGTTTTCATTAGTTTCGCTCACTCTCGAAATCAAGCATTTTACAGCAGGTTGGAGCAGCCTGTATCTCAGCACAGGAATAAGGTAGGGAAGAATTCTAAGGCTCATTTTGACTGCCTCCAGAAGTTAGATCAGATGGCAAATTGGATTTGGTGCTAGGTCTTTCCCTTTAGGTTTTACCCCAACAATGTTTTCATTAGTTTCGCTCACTCTCGAAATCAAGCATTTTACAGCAGGTTGGAGCAGCCTGTATCTCAGCACAGGAATAAGGTAGGGAAGAATTCTAAGGCTCATTTTGACTGCCTCCAGAAGTTAGATCAGATGGCAAATTGGATTTGGTGCTAGGTCTTTCCCTTTAGGTTTTACCCCAACAATGTTTTCATTAGTTTCGCTCACTCTCGAAATCAAGCATTTTACAGCAGGTTGGAGCAGCCTGTATCTCAGCACAGGAATAAGGTAGGGAAGAATTCTAAGGCTCATTTTGACTGCCTCCAGAAGTTAGATCAGATGGCAAATTGGATTTGGTGCTAGGTCTTTCCCTTTAGGTTTTACCCCAACAATGTTTTCATTAGTTTCGCTCACTCTCGAAATCAAGCATTTTACAGCAGGTTGGAGCAGCCTGTATCTCAGCACAGGAATAAGGTAGGGAAGAATTCTAAGGCTCATTTTGACTGCCTCCAGAAGTTAGATCAGATGGCAAATTGGATTTGGTGCTAGGTCTTTCCCTTTAGGTTTTACCCCAACAATGTTTTCATTAGTTTCGCTCACTCTCGAAATCAAGCATTTTACAGCAGGTTGGAGCAGCCTGTATCTCAGCACAGGAATAAGGTAGGGAAGAATTCTAAGGCTCATTTTGACTGCCTCCAGAAGTTAGATCAGATGGCAAATTGGATTTGGTGCTAGGTCTTTCCCTTTAGGTTTTACCCCAACAATGTTTTCATTAGTTTCGCTCACTCTCGAAATCAAGCATTTTACAGCAGGTTGGAGCAGCCTGTATCTCAGCACAGGAATAAGGTAGGGAAGAATTCTAAGGCTCATTTTGACTGCCTCCAGAAGTTAGATCAGATGGCAAATTGGATTTGGTGCTAGGTCTTTCCCTTTAGGTTTTACCCCAACAATGTTTTCATTAGTTTCGCTCACTCTCGAAATCAAGCATTTTACAGCAGGTTGGAGCAGCCTGTATCTCAGCACAGGAATAAGGTAGGGAAGAATTCTAAGGCTCATTTTGACTGCCTCCAGAAGTTAGATCAGATGGCAAATTGGATTTGGTGCTAGGTCTTTCCCTTTAGGTTTTACCCCAACAATGTTTTCATTAGTTTCGCTCACTCTCGAAATCAAGCATTTTACAGCAGGTTGGAGCAGCCTGTATCTCAGCACAGGAATAAGGTAGGGAAGAATTCTAAGGCTCATTTTGACTGCCTCCAGAAGTTAGATCAGATGGCAAATTGGATTTGGTGCTAGGTCTTTCCCTTTAGGTTTTACCCCAACAATGTTTTCATTAGTTTCGCTCACTCTCGAAATCAAGCATTTTACAGCAGGTTGGAGCAGCCTGTATCTCAGCACAGGAATAAGGTAGGGAAGAATTCTAAGGCTCATTTTGACTGCCTCCAGAAGTTAGATCAGATGGCAAATTGGATTTGGTGCTAGGTCTTTCCCTTTAGGTTTTACCCCAACAATGTTTTCATTAGTTTCGCTCACTCTCGAAATCAAGCATTTTACAGCAGGTTGGAGCAGCCTGTATCTCAGCACAGGAATAAGGTAGGGAAGAATTCTAAGGCTCATTTTGACTGCCTCCAGAAGTTAGATCAGATGGCAAATTGGATTTGGTGCTAGGTCTTTCCCTTTAGGTTTTACCCCAACAATGTTTTCATTAGTTTCGCTCACTCTCGAAATCAAGCATTTTACAGCAGGTTGGAGCAGCCTGTATCTCAGCACAGGAATAAGGTAGGGAAGAATTCTAAGGCTCATTTTGACTGCCTCCAGAAGTTAGATCAGATGGCAAATTGGATTTGGTGCTAGGTCTTTCCCTTTAGGTTTTACCCCAACAATGTTTTCATTAGTTTCGCTCACTCTCGAAATCAAGCATTTTACAGCAGGTTGGAGCAGCCTGTATCTCAGCACAGGAATAAGGTAGGGAAGAATTCTAAGGCTCATTTTGACTGCCTCCAGAAGTTAGATCAGATGGCAAATTGGATTTGGTGCTAGGTCTTTCCCTTTAGGTTTTACCCCAACAATGTTTTCATTAGTTTCGCTCACTCTCGAAATCAAGCATTTTACAGCAGGTTGGAGCAGCCTGTATCTCAGCACAGGAATAAGGTAGGGAAGAATTCTAAGGCTCATTTTGACTGCCTCCAGAAGTTAGATCAGATGGCAAATTGGATTTGGTGCTAGGTCTTTCCCTTTAGGTTTTACCCCAACAATGTTTTCATTAGTTTCGCTCACTCTCGAAATCAAGCATTTTACAGCAGGTTGGAGCAGCCTGTATCTCAGCACAGGAATAAGGTAGGGAAGAATCTCTAAGGCTCATTTTGACTGCCTCCAGAAGTTAGATCAGATGGCAAATTGGATTTGGTGCTAGGTCTTTCCCTTTAGGTTTTACCCCAACAATGTTTTCATTAGTTTCGCTCACTCTCGAAATCAAGCATTTTACAGCAGGTTGGAGCAGCCTGTATCTCAGCACAGGAATAAGGTAGGGAAGAATTCTAAGGATCATTTTGACTGCCTCCAGAAGTTAGATCAGATGGCAAATTGGATTTGGTGCTAGGTCTTTCCCTTTAGGTTTTACCCCAACAATGTTTTCATTAGTTTCGCTCACTCTCGAAATCAAGCATTTTACAGCAGGTTGGAGCAGCCTGTATCTCAGCACAGGAATAAGGTAGGGAAGAATTCTAAGGCTCATTTTGACTGCCTCCAGAAGTTAGATCAGATGGCAAATTGGATTTGGTGCTAGGTCTTTCCCTTTAGGTTTTACCCCAACAATGTTTTCATTAGTTTCGCTCACTCTCGAAATCAAGCATTTTACAGCAGGTTGGAGCAGCCTGTATCTCAGCACAGGAATAAGGTAGGGAAGAATTCTAAGGCTCATTTTGACTGCCTCCAGAAGTTAGATCAGATGGCAAATTGGATTTGGTGCTAGGTCTTTCCCTTTAGGTTTTACCCCAACAATGTTTTCATTAGTTTCGCTCACTCTCGAAATCAAGCATTTTACAGCAGGTTGGAGCAGCCTGTATCTCAGCACAGGAATAAGGTAGGGAAGAATTCTAAGGCTCATTTTGACTGCCTCCAGAAGTTAGATCAGATGGCAAATTGGATTTGGTGCTAGGTCTTTCCCTTTAGGTTTTACCCCAACAATGTTTTCATTAGTTTCGCTCACTCTCGAAATCAAGCATTTTACAGCAGGTTGGAGCAGCCTGTATCTCAGCACAGGAATAAGGTAGGGAAGAATTCTAAGGCTCATTTTGACTGCCTCCAGAAGTTAGATCAGATGGCAAATTGGATTTGGTGCTAGGTCTTTCCCTTTAGGTTTTACCCCAACAATGTTTTCATTAGTTTCGCTCACTCTCGAAATCAAGCATTTTACAGCAGGTTGGAGCAGCCTGTATCTCAGCACAGGAATAAGGTAGGGAAGAATTCTAAGGCTCATTTTGACTGCCTCCAGAAGTTAGATCAGATGGCAAATTGGATTTGGTGCTAGGTCTTTCCCTTTAGGTTTTACCCCAACAATGTTTTCATTAGTTTCGCTCACTCTCGAAATCAAGCATTTTACAGCAGGTTGGAGCAGCCTGTATCTCAGCACAGGAATAAGGTAGGGAAGAATTCTAAGGCTCATTTTGACTGCCTCCAGAAGTTAGATCAGATGGCAAATTGGATTTGGTGCTAGGTCTTTCCCTTTAGGTTTTACCCCAACAATGTTTTCATTAGTTTCGCTCACTCTCGAAATCAAGCATTTTACAGCAGGTTGGAGCAGCCTGTATCTCAGCACAGGAATAAGGTAGGGAAGAATTCTAAGGCTCATTTTGACTGCCTCCAGAAGTTAGATCAGATGGCAAATTGGATTTGGTGCTAGGTCTTTCCCTTTAGGTTTTACCCCAACAATGTTTTCATTAGTTTCGCTCACTCTCGAAATCAAGCATTTTACAGCAGGTTGGAGCAGCCTGTATCTCAGCACAGGAATAAGGTAGGGAAGAATTCTAAGGCTCATTTTGACTGCCTCCAGAAGTTAGATCAGATGGCAAATTGGATTTGGTGCTAGGTCTTTCCCTTTAGGTTTTACCCCAACAATGTTTTCATTAGTTTCGCTCACTCTCGAAATCAAGCATTTTACAGCAGGTTGGAGCAGCCTGTATCTCAGCACAGGAATAAGGTAGGGAAGAATTCTAAGGCTCATTTTGACTGCCTCCAGAAGTTAGATCAGATGGCAAATTGGATTTGGTGCTAGGTCTTTCCCTTTAGGTTTTACCCCAACAATGTTTTCATTAGTTTCGCTCACTCTCGAAATCAAGCATTTTACAGCAGGTTGGAGCAGCCTGTATCTCAGCACAGGAATAAGGTAGGGAAGAATTCTAAGGCTCATTTTGACTGCCTCCAGAAGTTAGATCAGATGGCAAATTGGATTTGGTGCTAGGTCTTTCCCTTTAGGTTTTACCCCAACAATGTTTTCATTAGTTTCGCTCACTCTCGAAATCAAGCATTTTACAGCAGGTTGGAGCAGCCTGTATCTCAGCACAGGAATAAGGTAGGGAAGAATTCTAAGGCTCATTTTGACTGCCTCCAGAAGTTAGATCAGATGGCAAATTGGATTTGGTGCTAGGTCTTTCCCTTTAGGTTTTACCCCAACAATGTTTTCATTAGTTTCGCTCACTCTCGAAATCAAGCATTTTACAGCAGGTTGGAGCAGCCTGTATCTCAGCACAGGAATAAGGTAGGGAAGAATTCTAAGGCTCATTTTGACTGCCTCCAGAAGTTAGATCAGATGGCAAATTGGATTTGGTGCTAGGTCTTTCCCTTTAGGTTTTACCCCAACAATGTTTTCATTAGTTTCGCTCACTCTCGAAATCAAGCATTTTACAGCAGGTTGGAGCAGCCTGTATCTCAGCACAGGAATAAGGTAGGGAAGAATTCTAAGGCTCATTTTGACTGCCTCCAGAAGTTAGATCAGATGGCAAATTGGATTTGGTGCTAGGTCTTTCCCTTTAGGTTTTACCCCAACAATGTTTTCATTAGTTTCGCTCACTCTCGAAATCAAGCATTTTACAGCAGGTTGGAGCAGCCTGTATCTCAGCACAGGAATAAGGTAGGGAAGAATTCTAAGGCTCATTTTGACTGCCTCCAGAAGTTAGATCAGATGGCAAATTGGATTTGGTGCTAGGTCTTTCCCTTTAGGTTTTACCCCAACAATGTTTTCATTAGTTTCGCTCACTCTCGAAATCAAGCATTTTACAGCAGGTTGGAGCAGCCTGTATCTCAGCACAGGAATAAGGTAGGGAAGAATTCTAAGGCTCATTTTGACTGCCTCCAGAAGTTAGATCAGATGGCAAATTGGATTTGGTGCTAGGTCTTTCCCTTTAGGTTTTACCCCAACAATGTTTTCATTAGTTTCGCTCACTCTCGAAATCAAGCATTTTACAGCAGGTTGGAGCAGCCTGTATCTCAGCACAGGAATAAGGTAGGGAAGAATTCTAAGGCTCATTTTGACTGCCTCCAGAAGTTAGATCAGATGGCAAATTGGATTTGGTGCTAGGTCTTTCCCTTTAGGTTTTACCCCAACAATGTTTTCATTAGTTTCGCTCACTCTCGAAATCAAGCATTTTACAGCAGGTTGGAGCAGCCTGTATCTCAGCACAGGAATAAGGTAGGGAAGAATTCTAAGGCTCATTTTGACTGCCTCCAGAAGTTAGATCAGATGGCAAATTGGATTTGGTGCTAGGTCTTTCCCTTTAGGTTTTACCCCAACAATGTTTTCATTAGTTTCGCTCACTCTCGAAATCAAGCATTTTACAGCAGGTTGGAGCAGCCTGTATCTCAGCACAGGAATAAGGTAGGGAAGAATTCTAAGGCTCATTTTGACTGCCTCCAGAAGTTAGATCAGATGGCAAATTGGATTTGGTGCTAGGTCTTTCCCTTTAGGTTTTACCCCAACAATGTTTTCATTAGTTTCGCTCACTCTCGAAATCAAGCATTTTACAGCAGGTTGGAGCAGCCTGTATCTCAGCACAGGAATAAGGTAGGGAAGAATTCTAAGGCTCATTTTGACTGCCTCCAGAAGTTAGATCAGATGGCAAATTGGATTTGGTGCTAGGTCTTTCCCTTTAGGTTTTACCCCAACAATGTTTTCATTAGTTTCGCTCACTCTCGAAATCAAGCATTTTACAGCAGGTTGGAGCAGCCTGTATCTCAGCACAGGAATAAGGTAGGGAAGAATTCTAAGGCTCATTTTGACTGCCTCCAGAAGTTAGATCAGATGGCAAATTGGATTTGGTGCTAGGTCTTTCCCTTTAGGTTTTACCCCAACAATGTTTTCATTAGTTTCGCTCACTCTCGAAATCAAGCATTTTACAGCAGGTTGGAGCAGCCTGTATCTCAGCACAGGAATAAGGTAGGGAAGAATTCTAAGGCTCATTTTGACTGCCTCCAGAAGTTAGATCAGATGGCAAATTGGATTTGGTGCTAGGTCTTTCCCTTTAGGTTTTACCCCAACAATGTTTTCATTAGTTTCGCTCACTCTCGAAATCAAGCATTTTACAGCAGGTTGGAGCAGCCTGTATCTCAGCACAGGAATAAGGTAGGGAAGAATTCTAAGGCTCATTTTGACTGCCTCCAGAAGTTAGATCAGATGGCAAATTGGATTTGGTGCTAGGTCTTTCCCTTTAGGTTTTACCCCAACAATGTTTTCATTAGTTTCGCTCACTCTCGAAATCAAGCATTTTACAGCAGGTTGGAGCAGCCTGTATCTCAGCACAGGAATAAGGTAGGGAAGAATTCTAAGGCTCATTTTGACTGCCTCCAGAAGTTAGATCAGATGGCAAATTGGATTTGGTGCTAGGTCTTTCCCTTTAGGTTTTACCCCAACAATGTTTTCATTAGTTTCGCTCACTCTCGAAATCAAGCATTTTACAGCAGGTTGGAGCAGCCTGTATCTCAGCACAGGAATAAGGTAGGGAAGAATTCTAAGGCTCATTTTGACTGCCTCCAGAAGTTAGATCAGATGGCAAATTGGATTTGGTGCTAGGTCTTTCCCTTTAGGTTTTACCCCAACAATGTTTTCATTAGTTTCGCTCACTCTCGAAATCAAGCATTTTACAGCAGGTTGGAGCAGCCTGTATCTCAGCACAGGAATAAGGTAGGGAAGAATTCTAAGGCTCATTTTGACTGCCTCCAGAAGTTAGATCAGATGGCAAATTGGATTTGGTGCTAGGTCTTTCCCTTTAGGTTTTACCCCAACAATGTTTTCATTAGTTTCGCTCACTCTCGAAATCAAGCATTTTACAGCAGGTTGGAGCAGCCTGTATCTCAGCACAGGAATAAGGTAGGGAAGAATTCTAAGGCTCATTTTGACTGCCTCCAGAAGTTAGATCAGATGGCAAATTGGATTTGGTGCTAGGTCTTTCCCTTTAGGTTTTACCCCAACAATGTTTTCATTAGTTTCGCTCACTCTCGAAATCAAGCATTTTACAGCAGGTTGGAGCAGCCTGTATCTCAGCACAGGAATAAGGTAGGGAAGAATTCTAAGGCTCATTTTGACTGCCTCCAGAAGTTAGATCAGATGGCAAATTGGATTTGGTGCTAGGTCTTTCCCTTTAGGTTTTACCCCAACAATGTTTTCATTAGTTTCGCTCACTCTCGAAATCAAGCATTTTACAGCAGGTTGGAGCAGCCTGTATCTCAGCACAGGAATAAGGTAGGGAAGAATTCTAAGGCTCATTTTGACTGCCTCCAGAAGTTAGATCAGATGGCAAATTGGATTTGGTGCTAGGTCTTTCCCTTTAGGTTTTACCCCAACAATGTTTTCATTAGTTTCGCTCACTCTCGAAATCAAGCATTTTACAGCAGGTTGGAGCAGCCTGTATCTCAGCACAGGAATAAGGTAGGGAAGAATTCTAAGGCTCATTTTGACTGCCTCCAGAAGTTAGATCAGATGGCAAATTGGATTTGGTGCTAGGTCTTTCCCTTTAGGTTTTACCCCAACAATGTTTTCATTAGTTTCGCTCACTCTCGAAATCAAGCATTTTACAGCAGGTTGGAGCAGCCTGTATCTCAGCACAGGAATAAGGTAGGGAAGAATTCTAAGGCTCATTTTGACTGCCTCCAGAAGTTAGATCAGATGGCAAATTGGATTTGGTGCTAGGTCTTTCCCTTTAGGTTTTACCCCAACAATGTTTTCATTAGTTTCGCTCACTCTCGAAATCAAGCATTTTACAGCAGGTTGGAGCAGCCTGTATCTCAGCACAGGAATAAGGTAGGGAAGAATTCTAAGGCTCATTTTGACTGCCTCCAGAAGTTAGATCAGATGGCAAATTGGATTTGGTGCTAGGTCTTTCCCTTTAGGTTTTACCCCAACAATGTTTTCATTAGTTTCGCTCACTCTCGAAATCAAGCATTTTACAGCAGGTTGGAGCAGCCTGTATCTCAGCACAGGAATAAGGTAGGGAAGAATTCTAAGGCTCATTTTGACTGCCTCCAGAAGTTAGATCAGATGGCAAATTGGATTTGGTGCTAGGTCTTTCCCTTTAGGTTTTACCCCAACAATGTTTTCATTAGTTTCGCTCACTCTCGAAATCAAGCATTTTACAGCAGGTTGGAGCAGCCTGTATCTCAGCACAGGAATAAGGTAGGGAAGAATTCTAAGGCTCATTTTGACTGCCTCCAGAAGTTAGATCAGATGGCAAATTGGATTTGGTGCTAGGTCTTTCCCTTTAGGTTTTACCCCAACAATGTTTTCATTAGTTTCGCTCACTCTCGAAATCAAGCATTTTACAGCAGGTTGGAGCAGCCTGTATCTCAGCACAGGAATAAGGTAGGGAAGAATTCTAAGGCTCATTTTGACTGCCTCCAGAAGTTAGATCAGATGGCAAATTGGATTTGGTGCTAGGTCTTTCCCTTTAGGTTTTACCCCAACAATGTTTTCATTAGTTTCGCTCACTCTCGAAATCAAGCATTTTACAGCAGGTTGGAGCAGCCTGTATCTCAGCACAGGAATAAGGTAGGGAAGAATTCTAAGGCTCATTTTGACTGCCTCCAGAAGTTAGATCAGATGGCAAATTGGATTTGGTGCTAGGTCTTTCCCTTTAGGTTTTACCCCAACAATGTTTTCATTAGTTTCGCTCACTCTCGAAATCAAGCATTTTACAGCAGGTTGGAGCAGCCTGTATCTCAGCACAGGAATAAGGTAGGGAAGAATTCTAAGGCTCATTTTGACTGCCTCCAGAAGTTAGATCAGATGGCAAATTGGATTTGGTGCTAGGTCTTTCCCTTTAGGTTTTACCCCAACAATGTTTTCATTAGTTTCGCTCACTCTCGAAATCAAGCATTTTACAGCAGGTTGGAGCAGCCTGTATCTCAGCACAGGAATAAGGTAGGGAAGAATTCTAAGGCTCATTTTGACTGCCTCCAGAAGTTAGATCAGATGGCAAATTGGATTTGGTGCTAGGTCTTTCCCTTTAGGTTTTACCCCAACAATGTTTTCATTAGTTTCGCTCACTCTCGAAATCAAGCATTTTACAGCAGGTTGGAGCAGCCTGTATCTCAGCACAGGAATAAGGTAGGGAAGAATTCTAAGGCTCATTTTGACTGCCTCCAGAAGTTAGATCAGATGGCAAATTGGATTTGGTGCTAGGTCTTTCCCTTTAGGTTTTACCCCAACAATGTTTTCATTAGTTTCGCTCACTCTCGAAATCAAGCATTTTACAGCAGGTTGGAGCAGCCTGTATCTCAGCACAGGAATAAGGTAGGGAAGAATTCTAAGGCTCATTTTGACTGCCTCCAGAAGTTAGATCAGATGGCAAATTGGATTTGGTGCTAGGTCTTTCCCTTTAGGTTTTACCCCAACAATGTTTTCATTAGTTTCGCTCACTCTCGAAATCAAGCATTTTACAGCAGGTTGGAGCAGCCTGTATCTCAGCACAGGAATAAGGTAGGGAAGAATTCTAAGGCTCATTTTGACTGCCTCCAGAAGTTAGATCAGATGGCAAATTGGATTTGGTGCTAGGTCTTTCCCTTTAGGTTTTACCCCAACAATGTTTTCATTAGTTTCGCTCACTCTCGAAATCAAGCATTTTACAGCAGGTTGGAGCAGCCTGTATCTCAGCACAGGAATAAGGTAGGGAAGAATTCTAAGGCTCATTTTGACTGCCTCCAGAAGTTAGATCAGATGGCAAATTGGATTTGGTGCTAGGTCTTTCCCTTTAGGTTTTACCCCAACAATGTTTTCATTAGTTTCGCTCACTCTCGAAATCAAGCATTTTACAGCAGGTTGGAGCAGCCTGTATCTCAGCACAGGAATAAGGTAGGGAAGAATTCTAAGGCTCATTTTGACTGCCTCCAGAAGTTAGATCAGATGGCAAATTGGATTTGGTGCTAGGTCTTTCCCTTTAGGTTTTACCCCAACAATGTTTTCATTAGTTTCGCTCACTCTCGAAATCAAGCATTTTACAGCAGGTTGGAGCAGCCTGTATCTCAGCACAGGAATAAGGTAGGGAAGAATTCTAAGGCTCATTTTGACTGCCTCCAGAAGTTAGATCAGATGGCAAATTGGATTTGGTGCTAGGTCTTTCCCTTTAGGTTTTACCCCAACAATGTTTTCATTAGTTTCGCTCACTCTCGAAATCAAGCATTTTACAGCAGGTTGGAGCAGCCTGTATCTCAGCACAGGAATAAGGTAGGGAAGAATTCTAAGGCTCATTTTGACTGCCTCCAGAAGTTAGATCAGATGGCAAATTGGATTTGGTGCTAGGTCTTTCCCTTTAGGTTTTACCCCAACAATGTTTTCATTAGTTTCGCTCACTCTCGAAATCAAGCATTTTACAGCAGGTTGGAGCAGCCTGTATCTCAGCACAGGAATAAGGTAGGGAAGAATTCTAAGGCTCATTTTGACTGCCTCCAGAAGTTAGATCAGATGGCAAATTGGATTTGGTGCTAGGTCTTTCCCTTTAGGTTTTACCCCAACAATGTTTTCATTAGTTTCGCTCACTCTCGAAATCAAGCATTTTACAGCAGGTTGGAGCAGCCTGTATCTCAGCACAGGAATAAGGTAGGGAAGAATTCTAAGGCTCATTTTGACTGCCTCCAGAAGTTAGATCAGATGGCAAATTGGATTTGGTGCTAGGTCTTTCCCTTTAGGTTTTACCCCAACAATGTTTTCATTAGTTTCGCTCACTCTCGAAATCAAGCATTTTACAGCAGGTTGGAGCAGCCTGTATCTCAGCACAGGAATAAGGTAGGGAAGAATTCTAAGGCTCATTTTGACTGCCTCCAGAAGTTAGATCAGATGGCAAATTGGATTTGGTGCTAGGTCTTTCCCTTTAGGTTTTACCCCAACAATGTTTTCATTAGTTTCGCTCACTCTCGAAATCAAGCATTTTACAGCAGGTTGGAGCAGCCTGTATCTCAGCACAGGAATAAGGTAGGGAAGAATTCTAAGGCTCATTTTGACTGCCTCCAGAAGTTAGATCAGATGGCAAATTGGATTTGGTGCTAGGTCTTTCCCTTTAGGTTTTACCCCAACAATGTTTTCATTAGTTTCGCTCACTCTCGAAATCAAGCATTTTACAGCAGGTTGGAGCAGCCTGTATCTCAGCACAGGAATAAGGTAGGGAAGAATTCTAAGGCTCATTTTGACTGCCTCCAGAAGTTAGATCAGATGGCAAATTGGATTTGGTGCTAGGTCTTTCCCTTTAGGTTTTACCCCAACAATGTTTTCATTAGTTTCGCTCACTCTCGAAATCAAGCATTTTACAGCAGGTTGGAGCAGCCTGTATCTCAGCACAGGAATAAGGTAGGGAAGAATTCTAAGGCTCATTTTGACTGCCTCCAGAAGTTAGATCAGATGGCAAATTGGATTTGGTGCTAGGTCTTTCCCTTTAGGTTTTACCCCAACAATGTTTTCATTAGTTTCGCTCACTCTCGAAATCAAGCATTTTACAGCAGGTTGGAGCAGCCTGTATCTCAGCACAGGAATAAGGTAGGGAAGAATTCTAAGGCTCATTTTGACTGCCTCCAGAAGTTAGATCAGATGGCAAATTGGATTTGGTGCTAGGTCTTTCCCTTTAGGTTTTACCCCAACAATGTTTTCATTAGTTTCGCTCACTCTCGAAATCAAGCATTTTACAGCAGGTTGGAGCAGCCTGTATCTCAGCACAGGAATAAGGTAGGGAAGAATTCTAAGGCTCATTTTGACTGCCTCCAGAAGTTAGATCAGATGGCAAATTGGATTTGGTGCTAGGTCTTTCCCTTTAGGTTTTACCCCAACAATGTTTTCATTAGTTTCGCTCACTCTCGAAATCAAGCATTTTACAGCAGGTTGGAGCAGCCTGTATCTCAGCACAGGAATAAGGTAGGGAAGAATTCTAAGGCTCATTTTGACTGCCTCCAGAAGTTAGATCAGATGGCAAATTGGATTTGGTGCTAGGTCTTTCCCTTTAGGTTTTACCCCAACAATGTTTTCATTAGTTTCGCTCACTCTCGAAATCAAGCATTTTACAGCAGGTTGGAGCAGCCTGTATCTCAGCACAGGAATAAGGTAGGGAAGAATTCTAAGGCTCATTTTGACTGCCTCCAGAAGTTAGATCAGATGGCAAATTGGATTTGGTGCTAGGTCTTTCCCTTTAGGTTTTACCCCAACAATGTTTTCATTAGTTTCGCTCACTCTCGAAATCAAGCATTTTACAGCAGGTTGGAGCAGCCTGTATCTCAGCACAGGAATAAGGTAGGGAAGAATTCTAAGGCTCATTTTGACTGCCTCCAGAAGTTAGATCAGATGGCAAATTGGATTTGGTGCTAGGTCTTTCCCTTTAGGTTTTACCCCAACAATGTTTTCATTAGTTTCGCTCACTCTCGAAATCAAGCATTTTACAGCAGGTTGGAGCAGCCTGTATCTCAGCACAGGAATAAGGTAGGGAAGAATTCTAAGGCTCATTTTGACTGCCTCCAGAAGTTAGATCAGATGGCAAATTGGATTTGGTGCTAGGTCTTTCCCTTTAGGTTTTACCCCAACAA
Source organism: Melanerpes formicivorus (assembly GCF_026170545.1). NCBI lineage: Eukaryota > Metazoa > Chordata > Aves > Piciformes > Picidae > Melanerpes > Melanerpes formicivorus. Next base: position 59,278 of record NW_027142964.1, read on the forward strand.
TGTTTTCATTAGTTTCGCTCACTCTCGAAATCAAGCATTTTACAGCAGGTTGGAGCAGCCTGTATCTCAGCACAGGAATAAGGTAGGGAAGAATTCTAAGGCTCATTTTGACTGCCTCCAGAAGTTAGATCAGATGGCAAATTGGATTTGGTGCTAGGTCTTTCCCTTTAGGTTTTACCCCAACAATGTTTTCATTAGTTTCGCTCACTCTCGAAATCAAGCATTTTACAGCAGGTTGGAGCAGCCTGTATCTCAGCACAGGAATAAGGTAGGGAAGAATTCTAAGGCTCATTTTGACTGCCTCCAGAAGTTAGATCAGATGGCAAATTGGATTTGGTGCTAGGTCTTTCCCTTTAGGTTTTACCCCAACAATGTTTTCATTAGTTTCGCTCACTCTCGAAATCAAGCATTTTACAGCAGGTTGGAGCAGCCTGTATCTCAGCACAGGAATAAGGTAGGGAAGAATTCTAAGGCTCATTTTGACTGCCTCCAGAAGTTAGATCAGATGGCAAATTGGATTTGGTGCTAGGTCTTTCCCTTTAGGTTTTACCCCAACAATGTTTTCATTAGTTTCGCTCACTCTCGAAATCAAGCATTTTACAGCAGGTTGGAGCAGCCTGTATCTCAGCACAGGAATAAGGTAGGGAAGAATTCTAAGGCTCATTTTGACTGCCTCCAGAAGTTAGATCAGATGGCAAATTGGATTTGGTGCTAGGTCTTTCCCTTTAGGTTTTACCCCAACAATGTTTTCATTAGTTTCGCTCACTCTCGAAATCAAGCATTTTACAGCAGGTTGGAGCAGCCTGTATCTCAGCACAGGAATAAGGTAGGGAAGAATTCTAAGGCTCATTTTGACTGCCTCCAGAAGTTAGATCAGATGGCAAATTGGATTTGGTGCTAGGTCTTTCCCTTTAGGTTTTACCCCAACAATGTTTTCATTAGTTTCGCTCACTCTCGCGCTCACTCTCGAAATCAAGCATTTTACAGCAGGTTGGAGCAGCCTGTATCTCAGCACAGGAATAAGGTAGGGAAGAATTCTAAGGCTCATTTTGACTGCCTCCAGAAGTTAGATCAGATGGCAAATTGGATTTGGTGCTAGGTCTTTCCCTTTAGGTTTTACCCCAACAATGTTTTCATTAGTTTCGCTCACTCTCGAAATCAAGCATTTTACAGCAGGTTGGAGCAGCCTGTATCTCAGCACAGGAATAAGGTAGGGAAGAATTCTAAGGCTCATTTTGACTGCCTCCAGAAGTTAGATCAGATGGCAAATTGGATTTGGTGCTAGGTCTTTCCCTTTAGGTTTTACCCCAACAATGTTTTCATTAGTTTCGCTCACTCTCGAAATCAAGCATTTTACAGCAGGTTGGAGCAGCCTGTATCTCAGCACAGGAATAAGGTAGGGAAGAATTCTAAGGCTCATTTTGACTGCCTCCAGAAGTTAGATCAGATGGCAAATTGGATTTGGTGCTAGGTCTTTCCCTTTAGGTTTTACCCCAACAATGTTTTCATTAGTTTCGCTCACTCTCGAAATCAAGCATTTTACAGCAGGTTGGAGCAGCCTGTATCTCAGCACAGGAATAAGGTAGGGAAGAATTCTAAGGCTCATTTTGACTGCCTCCAGAAGTTAGATCAGATGGCAAATTGGATTTGGTGCTAGGTCTTTCCCTTTAGGTTTTACCCCAACAATGTTTTCATTAGTTTCGCTCACTCTCGAAATCAAGCATTTTACAGCAGGTTGGAGCAGCCTGTATCTCAGCACAGGAATAAGGTAGGGAAGAATTCTAAGGCTCATTTTGACTGCCTCCAGAAGTTAGATCAGATGGCAAATTGGATTTGGTGCTAGGTCTTTCCCTTTAGGTTTTACCCCAACAATGTTTTCATTAGTTTCGCTCACTCTCGAAATCAAGCATTTTACAGCAGGTTGGAGCAGCCTGTATCTCAGCACAGGAATAAGGTAGGGAAGAATTCTAAGGCTCATTTTGACTGCCTCCAGAAGTTAGATCAGATGGCAAATTGGATTTGGTGCTAGGTCTTTCCCTTTAGGTTTTACCCCAACAATGTTTTCATTAGTTTCGCTCACTCTCGAAATCAAGCATTTTACAGCAGGTTGGAGCAGCCTGTATCTCAGCACAGGAATAAGGTAGGGAAGAATTCTAAGGCTCATTTTGACTGCCTCCAGAAGTTAGATCAGATGGCAAATTGGATTTGGTGCTAGGTCTTTCCCTTTAGGTTTTACCCCAACAATGTTTTCATTAGTTTCGCTCACTCTCGAAATCAAGCATTTTACAGCAGGTTGGAGCAGCCTGTATCTCAGCACAGGAATAAGGTAGGGAAGAATTCTAAGGCTCATTTTGACTGCCTCCAGAAGTTAGATCAGATGGCAAATTGGATTTGGTGCTAGGTCTTTCCCTTTAGGTTTTACCCCAACAATGTTTTCATTAGTTTCGCTCACTCTCGAAATCAAGCATTTTACAGCAGGTTGGAGCAGCCTGTATCTCAGCACAGGAATAAGGTAGGGAAGAATTCTAAGGCTCATTTTGACTGCCTCCAGAAGTTAGATCAGATGGCAAATTGGATTTGGTGCTAGGTCTTTCCCTTTAGGTTTTACCCCAACAATGTTTTCATTAGTTTCGCTCACTCTCGAAATCAAGCATTTTACAGCAGGTTGGAGCAGCCTGTATCTCAGCACAGGAATAAGGTAGGGAAGAATTCTAAGGCTCATTTTGACTGCCTCCAGAAGTTAGATCAGATGGCAAATTGGATTTGGTGCTAGGTCTTTCCCTTTAGGTTTTACCCCAACAATGTTTTCATTAGTTTCGCTCACTCTCGAAATCAAGCATTTTACAGCAGGTTGGAGCAGCCTGTATCTCAGCACAGGAATAAGGTAGGGAAGAATTCTAAGGCTCATTTTGACTGCCTCCAGAAGTTAGATCAGATGGCAAATTGGATTTGGTGCTAGGTCTTTCCCTTTAGGTTTTACCCCAACAATGTTTTCATTAGTTTCGCTCACTCTCGAAATCAAGCATTTTACAGCAGGTTGGAGCAGCCTGTATCTCAGCACAGGAATAAGGTAGGGAAGAATTCTAAGGCTCATTTTGACTGCCTCCAGAAGTTAGATCAGATGGCAAATTGGATTTGGTGCTAGGTCTTTCCCTTTAGGTTTTACCCCAACAATGTTTTCATTAGTTTCGCTCACTCTCGAAATCAAGCATTTTACAGCAGGTTGGAGCAGCCTGTATCTCAGCACAGGAATAAGGTAGGGAAGAATTCTAAGGCTCATTTTGACTGCCTCCAGAAGTTAGATCAGATGGCAAATTGGATTTGGTGCTAGGTCTTTCCCTTTAGGTTTTACCCCAACAATGTTTTCATTAGTTTCGCTCACTCTCGAAATCAAGCATTTTACAGCAGGTTGGAGCAGCCTGTATCTCAGCACAGGAATAAGGTAGGGAAGAATTCTAAGGCTCATTTTGACTGCCTCCAGAAGTTAGATCAGATGGCAAATTGGATTTGGTGCTAGGTCTTTCCCTTTAGGTTTTACCCCAACAATGTTTTCATTAGTTTCGCTCACTCTCGAAATCAAGCATTTTACAGCAGGTTGGAGCAGCCTGTATCTCAGCACAGGAATAAGGTAGGGAAGAATTCTAAGGCTCATTTTGACTGCCTCCAGAAGTTAGATCAGATGGCAAATTGGATTTGGTGCTAGGTCTTTCCCTTTAGGTTTTACCCCAACAATGTTTTCATTAGTTTCGCTCACTCTCGAAATCAAGCATTTTACAGCAGGTTGGAGCAGCCTGTATCTCAGCACAGGAATAAGGTAGGGAAGAATTCTAAGGCTCATTTTGACTGCCTCCAGAAGTTAGATCAGATGGCAAATTGGATTTGGTGCTAGGTCTTTCCCTTTAGGTTTTACCCCAACAATGTTTTCATTAGTTTCGCTCACTCTCGAAATCAAGCATTTTACAGCAGGTTGGAGACAGCCTGTATCTCAGCACAGGAATAAGGTAGGGAAGAATTCTAAGGCTCATTTTGACTGCCTCCAGAAGTTAGATCAGATGGCAAATTGGATTTGGTGCTAGGTCTTTCCCTTTAGGTTTTACCCCAACAATGTTTTCATTAGTTTCGCTCACTCTCGAAATCAAGCATTTTACAGCAGGTTGGAGCAGCCTGTATCTCAGCACAGGAATAAGGTAGGGAAGAATTCTAAGGCTCATTTTGACTGCCTCCAGAAGTTAGATCAGATGGCAAATTGGATTTGGTGCTAGGTCTTTCCCTTTAGGTTTTACCCCAACAATGTTTTCATTAGTTTCGCTCACTCTCGAAATCAAGCATTTTACAGCAGGTTGGAGCAGCCTGTATCTCAGCACAGGAATAAGGTAGGGAAGAATTCTAAGGCTCATTTTGACTGCCTCCAGAAGTTAGATCAGATGGCAAATTGGATTTGGTGCTAGGTCTTTCCCTTTAGGTTTTACCCCAACAATGTTTTCATTAGTTTCGCTCACTCTCGAAATCAAGCATTTTACAGCAGGTTGGAGCAGCCTGTATCTCAGCACAGGAATAAGGTAGGGAAGAATTCTAAGGCTCATTTTGACTGCCTCCAGAAGTTAGATCAGATGGCAAATTGGATTTGGTGCTAGGTCTTTCCCTTTAGGTTTTACCCCAACAATGTTTTCATTAGTTTCGCTCACTCTCGAAATCAAGCATTTTACAGCAGGTTGGAGCAGCCTGTATCTCAGCACAGGAATAAGGTAGGGAAGAATTCTAAGGCTCATTTTGACTGCCTCCAGAAGTTAGATCAGATGGCAAATTGGATTTGGTGCTAGGTCTTTCCCTTTAGGTTTTACCCCAACAATGTTTTCATTAGTTTCGCTCACTCTCGAAATCAAGCATTTTACAGCAGGTTGGAGCAGCCTGTATCTCAGCACAGGAATAAGGTAGGGAAGAATTCTAAGGCTCATTTTGACTGCCTCCAGAAGTTAGATCAGATGGCAAATTGGATTTGGTGCTAGGTCTTTCCCTTTAGGTTTTACCCCAACAATGTTTTCATTAGTTTCGCTCACTCTCGAAATCAAGCATTTTACAGCAGGTTGGAGCAGCCTGTATCTCAGCACAGGAATAAGGTAGGGAAGAATTCTAAGGCTCATTTTGACTGCCTCCAGAAGTTAGATCAGATGGCAAATTGGATTTGGTGCTAGGTCTTTCCCTTTAGGTTTTACCCCAACAATGTTTTCATTAGTTTCGCTCACTCTCGAAATCAAGCATTTTACAGCAGGTTGGAGCAGCCTGTATCTCAGCACAGGAATAAGGTAGGGAAGAATTCTAAGGCTCATTTTGACTGCCTCCAGAAGTTAGATCAGATGGCAAATTGGATTTGGTGCTAGGTCTTTCCCTTTAGGTTTTACCCCAACAATGTTTTCATTAGTTTCGCTCACTCTCGAAATCAAGCATTTTACAGCAGGTTGGAGCAGCCTGTATCTCAGCACAGGAATAAGGTAGGGAAGAATTCTAAGGCTCATTTTGACTGCCTCCAGAAGTTAGATCAGATGGCAAATTGGATTTGGTGCTAGGTCTTTCCCTTTAGGTTTTACCCCAACAATGTTTTCATTAGTTTCGCTCACTCTCGAAATCAAGCATTTTACAGCAGGTTGGAGCAGCCTGTATCTCAGCACAGGAATAAGGTAGGGAAGAATTCTAAGGCTCATTTTGACTGCCTCCAGAAGTTAGATCAGATGGCAAATTGGATTTGGTGCTAGGTCTTTCCCTTTAGGTTTTACCCCAACAATGTTTTCATTAGTTTCGCTCACTCTCGAAATCAAGCATTTTACAGCAGGTTGGAGCAGCCTGTATCTCAGCACAGGAATAAGGTAGGGAAGAATTCTAAGGCTCATTTTGACTGCCTCCAGAAGTTAGATCAGATGGCAAATTGGATTTGGTGCTAGGTCTTTCCCTTTAGGTTTTACCCCAACAATGTTTTCATTAGTTTCGCTCACTCTCGAAATCAAGCATTTTACAGCAGGTTGGAGCAGCCTGTATCTCAGCACAGGAATAAGGTAGGGAAGAATTCTAAGGCTCATTTTGACTGCCTCCAGAAGTTAGATCAGATGGCAAATTGGATTTGGTGCTAGGTCTTTCCCTTTAGGTTTTACCCCAACAATGTTTTCATTAGTTTCGCTCACTCTCGAAATCAAGCATTTTACAGCAGGTTGGAGCAGCCTGTATCTCAGCACAGGAATAAGGTAGGGAAGAATTCTAAGGCTCATTTTGACTGCCTCCAGAAGTTAGATCAGATGGCAAATTGGATTTGGTGCTAGGTCTTTCCCTTTAGGTTTTACCCCAACAATGTTTTCATTAGTTTCGCTCACTCTCGAAATCAAGCATTTTACAGCAGGTTGGAGCAGCCTGTATCTCAGCACAGGAATAAGGTAGGGAAGAATTCTAAGGCTCATTTTGACTGCCTCCAGAAGTTAGATCAGATGGCAAATTGGATTTGGTGCTAGGTCTTTCCCTTTAGGTTTTACCCCAACAATGTTTTCATTAGTTTCGCTCACTCTCGAAATCAAGCATTTTACAGCAGGTTGGAGCAGCCTGTATCTCAGCACAGGAATAAGGTAGGGAAGAATTCTAAGGCTCATTTTGACTGCCTCCAGAAGTTAGATCAGATGGCAAATTGGATTTGGTGCTAGGTCTTTCCCTTTAGGTTTTACCCCAACAATGTTTTCATTAGTTTCGCTCACTCTCGAAATCAAGCATTTTACAGCAGGTTGGAGCAGCCTGTATCTCAGCACAGGAATAAGGTAGGGAAGAATTCTAAGGCTCATTTTGACTGCACTCCAGAAGTTAGATCAGATGGCAAATTGGATTTGGTGCTAGGTCTTTCCCTTTAGGTTTTACCCCAACAATGTTTTCATTAGTTTCGCTCACTCTCGAAATCAAGCATTTTACAGCAGGTTGGAGCAGCCTGTATCTCAGCACAGGAATAAGGTAGGGAAGAATTCTAAGGCTCATTTTGACTGCCTCCAGAAGTTAGATCAGATGGCAAATTGGATTTGGTGCTAGGTCTTTCCCTTTAGGTTTTACCCCAACAATGTTTTCATTAGTTTCGCTCACTCTCGAAATCAAGCATTTTACAGCAGGTTGGAGCAGCCTGTATCTCAGCACAGGAATAAGGTAGGGAAGAATTCTAAGGCTCATTTTGACTGCCTCCAGAAGTTAGATCAGATGGCAAATTGGATTTGGTGCTAGGTCTTTCCCTTTAGGTTTTACCCCAACAATGTTTTCATTAGTTTCGCTCACTCTCGAAATCAAGCATTTTACAGCAGGTTGGAGCAGCCTGTATCTCAGCACAGGAATAAGGTAGGGAAGAATTCTAAGGATCATTTTGACTGCCTCCAGAAGTTAGATCAGATGGCAAATTGGATTTGGTGCTAGGTCTTTCCCTTTAGGTTTTACCCCAACAATGTTTTCATTAGTTTCGCTCACTCTCGAAATCAAGCATTTTACAGCAGGTTGGAGCAGCCTGTATCTCAGCACAGGAATAAGGTAGGGAAGAATTCTAAGGATCATTTTGACTGCCTCCAGAAGTTAGATCAGATGGCAAATTGGATTTGGTGCTAGGTCTTTCCCTTTAGGTTTTACCCCAACAAATGTTTTTCATTAGTTTCGCTCACTCTCGAAATCAAGCATTTTACAGCCAGGTTGGAGCAGCCTGTATCTCAGCACAGGAATAAGGTAGGGAAGAATTCAAATGCTCATTTTGACTGCCTCCAGAAGTTAGATCAGATGGCAAATTGGATTTGGTGCTAGGTCTTTCCCTTTAGGTTTTACCCCAACAATGTTTTCATTAGTTTCGCTCACTCTCCGAAATCAAGCATTTTAACAGCAGGTTGGAGCAGCCTGTATCTCAGCACAGGAATAAGGTAGGGAAGAATTCTAAGGATCATTTTGACTGCCTCCAGAAGTTAGATCAGATGGCAAATTGGATTTGGTGCTAGGTCTTTCCCTTTAGGTTTTACCCCAACAATGTTTTCATTAGTTTCGCTCACTCTCGAAATCAAGCATTTTACAGCAGGTTGGAGCAGCCTGTATCTCAGCACAGGAATAAGGTAGGGAAGAATTCTAAGGCTCATTTTGACTGCCTCCAGAAGTTAGATCAGATGGCAAATTGGATTTGGTGCTAGGTCTTTCCCTTTAGGTTTTACCCCAACAATGTTTTCATTAGTTTCGCTCACTCTCGAAATCAAGCATTTTACAGCAGGTTGGAGCAGCCTGTATCTCAGCACAGGAATAAGGTAGGGAAGAATTCTAAGGCTCATTTTGACTGCCTCCAGAAGTTAGATCAGATGGCAAATTGGATTTGGTGCTAGGTCTTTCCCTTTAGGTTTTACCCCAACAATGTTTTCATTAGTTTCGCTCACTCTCGAAATCAAGCATTTTACAGCAGGTTGGAGCAGCCTGTATCTCAGCACAGGAATAAGGTAGGGAAGAATTCTAAGGCTCATTTTGACTGCCTCCAGAAGTTAGATCAGATGGCAAATTGGATTTGGTGCTAGGTCTTTCCCTTTAGGTTTTACCCCAACAATGTTTTCATTAGTTTCGCTCACTCTCGAAATCAAGCATTTTACAGCAGGTTGGAGCAGCCTGTATCTCAGCACAGGAATAAGGTAGGGAAGAATTCTAAGGCTCATTTTGACTGCCTCCAGAAGTTAGATCAGATGGCAAATTGGATTTGGTGCTAGGTCTTTCCCTTTAGGTTTTACCCCAACAATGTTTTCATTAGTTTCGCTCACTCTCGAAATCAAGCATTTTACAGCAGGTTGGAGCAGCCTGTATCTCAGCACAGGAATAAGGTAGGGAAGAATTCTAAGGCTCATTTTGACTGCCTCCAGAAGTTAGATCAGATGGCAAATTGGATTTGGTGCTAGGTCTTTCCCTTTAGGTTTTACCCCAACAATGTTTTCATTAGTTTCGCTCACTCTCGAAATCAAGCATTTTACAGCAGGTTGGAGCAGCCTGTATCTCAGCACAGGAATAAGGTAGGGAAGAATTCTAAGGCTCATTTTGACTGCCTCCAGAAGTTAGATCAGATGGCAAATTGGATTTGGTGCTAGGTCTTTCCCTTTAGGTTTTACCCCAACAATGTTTTCATTAGTTTCGCTCACTCTCGAAATCAAGCATTTTACAGCAGGTTGGAGCAGCCTGTATCTCAGCACAGGAATAAGGTAGGGAAGAATTCTAAGGCTCATTTTGACTGCCTCCAGAAGTTAGATCAGATGGCAAATTGGATTTGGTGCTAGGTCTTTCCCTTTAGGTTTTACCCCAACAATGTTTTCATTAGTTTCGCTCACTCTCGAAATCAAGCATTTTACAGCAGGTTGGAGCAGCCTGTATCTCAGCACAGGAATAAGGTAGGGAAGAATTCTAAGGCTCATTTTGACTGCCTCCAGAAGTTAGATCAGATGGCAAATTGGATTTGGTGCTAGGTCTTTCCCTTTAGGTTTTACCCCAACAATGTTTTCATTAGTTTCGCTCACTCTCGAAATCAAGCATTTTACAGCAGGTTGGAGCAGCCTGTATCTCAGCACAGGAATAAGGTAGGGAAGAATTCTAAGGCTCATTTTGACTGCCTCCAGAAGTTAGATCAGATGGCAAATTGGATTTGGTGCTAGGTCTTTCCCTTTAGGTTTTACCCCAACAATGTTTTCATTAGTTTCGCTCACTCTCGAAATCAAGCATTTTACAGCAGGTTGGAGCAGCCTGTATCTCAGCACAGGAATAAGGTAGGGAAGAATTCTAAGGCTCATTTTGACTGCCTCCAGAAGTTAGATCAGATGGCAAATTGGATTTGGTGCTAGGTCTTTCCCTTTAGGTTTTACCCCAACAATGTTTTCATTAGTTTCGCTCACTCTCGAAATCAAGCATTTTACAGCAGGTTGGAGCAGCCTGTATCTCAGCACAGGAATAAGGTAGGGAAGAATTCTAAGGCTCATTTTGACTGCCTCCAGAAGTTAGATCAGATGGCAAATTGGATTTGGTGCTAGGTCTTTCCCTTTAGGTTTTACCCCAACAATGTTTTCATTAGTTTCGCTCACTCTCGAAATCAAGCATTTTACAGCAGGTTGGAGCAGCCTGTATCTCAGCACAGGAATAAGGTAGGGAAGAATTCTAAGGCTCATTTTGACTGCCTCCAGAAGTTAGATCAGATGGCAAATTGGATTTGGTGCTAGGTCTTTCCCTTTAGGTTTTACCCCAACAATGTTTTCATTAGTTTCGCTCACTCTCGAAATCAAGCATTTTACAGCAGGTTGGAGCAGCCTGTATCTCAGCACAGGAATAAGGTAGGGAAGAATTCTAAGGCTCATTTTGACTGCCTCCAGAAGTTAGATCAGATGGCAAATTGGATTTGGTGCTAGGTCTTTCCCTTTAGGTTTTACCCCAACAATGTTTTCATTAGTTTCGCTCACTCTCGAAATCAAGCATTTTACAGCAGGTTGGAGCAGCCTGTATCTCAGCACAGGAATAAGGTAGGGAAGAATTCTAAGGCTCATTTTGACTGCCTCCAGAAGTTAGATCAGATGGCAAATTGGATTTGGTGCTAGGTCTTTCCCTTTAGGTTTTACCCCAACAATGTTTTCATTAGTTTCGCTCACTCTCGAAATCAAGCATTTTACAGCAGGTTGGAGCAGCCTGTATCTCAGCACAGGAATAAGGTAGGGAAGAATTCTAAGGCTCATTTTGACTGCCTCCAGAAGTTAGATCAGATGGCAAATTGGATTTGGTGCTAGGTCTTTCCCTTTAGGTTTTACCCCAACAATGTTTTCATTAGTTTCGCTCACTCTCGAAATCAAGCATTTTACAGCAGGTTGGAGCAGCCTGTATCTCAGCACAGGAATAAGGTAGGGAAGAATTCTAAGGCTCATTTTGACTGCCTCCAGAAGTTAGATCAGATGGCAAATTGGATTTGGTGCTAGGTCTTTCCCTTTAGGTTTTACCCCAACAATGTTTTCATTAGTTTCGCTCACTCTCGAAATCAAGCATTTTACAGCAGGTTGGAGCAGCCTGTATCTCAGCACAGGAATAAGGTAGGGAAGAATTCTAAGGATCATTTTGACTGCCTCCAGAAGTTAGATCAGATGGCAAATTGGATTTGGTGCTAGGTCTTTCCCTTTAGGTTTTACCCCAACAATGTTTTCATTAGTTTCGCTCACTCTCGAAATCAAGCATTTTACAGCAGGTTGGAGCAGCCTGTATCTCAGCACAGGAATAAGGTAGGGAAGAATTCTAAGGCTCATTTTGACTGCCTCCAGAAGTTAGATCAGATGGCAAATTGGATTTGGTGCTAGGTCTTTCCCTTTAGGTTTTACCCCAACAATGTTTTCATTAGTTTCGCTCACTCTCGAAATCAAGCATTTTACAGCAGGTTGGAGCAGCCTGTATCTCAGCACAGGAATAAGGTAGGGAAGAATTCTAAGGCTCATTTTGACTGCCTCCAGAAGTTAGATCAGATGGCAAATTGGATTTGGTGCTAGGTCTTTCCCTTTAGGTTTTACCCCAACAATGTTTTCATTAGTTTCGCTCACTCTCGAAATCAAGCATTTTACAGCAGGTTGGAGCAGCCTGTATCTCAGCACAGGAATAAGGTAGGGAAGAATTCTAAGGCTCATTTTGACTGCCTCCAGAAGTTAGATCAGATGGCAAATTGGATTTGGTGCTAGGTCTTTCCCTTTAGGTTTTACCCCAACAATGTTTTCATTAGTTTCGCTCACTCTCGAAATCAAGCATTTTACAGCAGGTTGGAGCAGCCTGTATCTCAGCACAGGAATAAGGTAGGGAAGAATTCTAAGGCTCATTTTGACTGCCTCCAGAAGTTAGATCAGATGGCAAATTGGATTTGGTGCTAGGTCTTTCCCTTTAGGTTTTACCCCAACAATGTTTTCATTAGTTTCGCTCACTCTCGAAATCAAGCATTTTACAGCAGGTTGGAGCAGCCTGTATCTCAGCACAGGAATAAGGTAGGGAAGAATTCTAAGGCTCATTTTGACTGCCTCCAGAAGTTAGATCAGATGGCAAATTGGATTTGGTGCTAGGTCTTTCCCTTTAGGTTTTACCCCAACAATGTTTTCATTAGTTTCGCTCACTCTCGAAATCAAGCATTTTACAGCAGGTTGGAGCAGCCTGTATCTCAGCACAGGAATAAGGTAGGGAAGAATTCTAAGGCTCATTTTGACTGCCTCCAGAAGTTAGATCAGATGGCAAATTGGATTTGGTGCTAGGTCTTTCCCTTTAGGTTTTACCCCAACAATGTTTTCATTAGTTTCGCTCACTCTCGAAATCAAGCATTTTACAGCAGGTTGGAGCAGCCTGTATCTCAGCACAGGAATAAGGTAGGGAAGAATTCTAAGGCTCATTTTGACTGCCTCCAGAAGTTAGATCAGATGGCAAATTGGATTTGGTGCTAGGTCTTTCCCTTTAGGTTTTACCCCAACAATGTTTTCATTAGTTTCGCTCACTCTCGAAATCAAGCATTTTACAGCAGGTTGGAGCAGCCTGTATCTCAGCACAGGAATAAGGTAGGGAAGAATTCTAAGGATCATTTTGACTGCCTCCAGAAGTCTAGATCAGATGGCAAATTGGATTTGGTGCTAGGTCTTTCCCTTTAGGTTTTACCCCAACAATGTTTTCATTAGTTTCGCTCACTCTCGAAATCAAGCATTTTACAGCAGGTTGGAGCAGCCTGTATCTCAGCACAGGAATAAGGTAGGGAAGAATTCTAAGGCTCATTTTGACTGCCTCCAGAAGTTAGATCAGATGGCAAATTGGATTTGGTGCTAGGTCTTTCCCTTTAGGTTTTACCCCAACAATGTTTTCATTAGTTTCGCTCACTCTCGAAATCAAGCATTTTACAGCAGGTTGGAGCAGCCTGTATCTCAGCACAGGAATAAGGTAGGGAAGAATTCTAAGGCTCATTTTGACTGCCTCCAGAAGTTAGATCAGATGGCAAATTGGATTTGGTGCTAGGTCTTTCCCTTTAGGTTTTACCCCAACAATGTTTTCATTAGTTTCGCTCACTCTCGAAATCAAGCATTTTACAGCAGGTTGGAGCAGCCTGTATCTCAGCACAGGAATAAGGTAGGGAAGAATTCTAAGGCTCATTTTGACTGCCTCCAGAAGTTAGATCAGATGGCAAATTGGATTTGGTGCTAGGTCTTTCCCTTTAGGTTTTACCCCAACAATGTTTTCATTAGTTTCGCTCACTCTCGAAATCAAGCATTTTACAGCAGGTTGGAGCAGCCTGTATCTCAGCACAGGAATAAGGTAGGGAAGAATTCTAAGGCTCATTTTGACTGCCTCCAGAAGTTAGATCAGATGGCAAATTGGATTTGGTGCTAGGTCTTTCCCTTTAGGTTTTACCCCAACAATGTTTTCATTAGTTTCGCTCACTCTCGAAATCAAGCATTTTACAGCAGGTTGGAGCAGCCTGTATCTCAGCACAGGAATAAGGTAGGGAAGAATTCTAAGGCTCATTTTGACTGCCTCCAGAAGTTAGATCAGATGGCAAATTGGATTTGGTGCTAGGTCTTTCCCTTTAGGTTTTACCCCAACAATGTTTTCATTAGTTTCGCTCACTCTCGAAATCAAGCATTTTACAGCAGGTTGGAGCAGCCTGTATCTCAGCACAGGAATAAGGTAGGGAAGAATTCTAAGGCTCATTTTGACTGCCTCCAGAAGTTAGATCAGATGGCAAATTGGATTTGGTGCTAGGTCTTTCCCTTTAGGTTTTACCCCAACAATGTTTTCATTAGTTTCGCTCACTCTCGAAATCAAGCATTTTACAGCAGGTTGGAGCAGCCTGTATCTCAGCACAGGAATAAGGTAGGGAAGAATTCTAAGGCTCATTTTGACTGCCTCCAGAAGTTAGATCAGATGGCAAATTGGATTTGGTGCTAGGTCTTTCCCTTTAGGTTTTACCCCAACAATGTTTTCATTAGTTTCGCTCACTCTCGAAATCAAGCATTTTACAGCAGGTTGGAGCAGCCTGTATCTCAGCACAGGAATAAGGTAGGGAAGAATTCTAAGGCTCATTTTGACTGCCTCCAGAAGTTAGATCAGATGGCAAATTGGATTTGGTGCTAGGTCTTTCCCTTTAGGTTTTACCCCAACAATGTTTTCATTAGTTTCGCTCACTCTCGAAATCAAGCATTTTACAGCAGGTTGGAGCAGCCTGTATCTCAGCACAGGAATAAGGTAGGGAAGAATTCTAAGGCTCATTTTGACTGCCTCCAGAAGTTAGATCAGATGGCAAATTGGATTTGGTGCTAGGTCTTTCCCTTTAGGTTTTACCCCAACAATGTTTTCATTAGTTTCGCTCACTCTCGAAATCAAGCATTTTACAGCAGGTTGGAGCAGCCTGTATCTCAGCACAGGAATAAGGTAGGGAAGAATTCTAAGGCTCATTTTGACTGCCTCCAGAAGTTAGATCAGATGGCAAATTGGATTTGGTGCTAGGTCTTTCCCTTTAGGTTTTACCCCAACAATGTTTTCATTAGTTTCGCTCACTCTCGAAATCAAGCATTTTACAGCAGGTTGGAGCAGCCTGTATCTCAGCACAGGAATAAGGTAGGGAAGAATTCTAAGGCTCATTTTGACTGCCTCCAGAAGTTAGATCAGATGGCAAATTGGATTTGGTGCTAGGTCTTTCCCTTTAGGTTTTACCCCAACAATGTTTTCATTAGTTTCGCTCACTCTCGAAATCAAGCATTTTACAGCAGGTTGGAGCAGCCTGTATCTCAGCACAGGAATAAGGTAGGGAAGAATTCTAAGGCTCATTTTGACTGCCTCCAGAAGTTAGATCAGATGGCAAATTGGATTTGGTGCTAGGTCTTTCCCTTTAGGTTTTACCCCAACAATGTTTTCATTAGTTTCGCTCACTCTCGAAATCAAGCATTTTACAGCAGGTTGGAGCAGCCTGTATCTCAGCACAGGAATAAGGTAGGGAAGAATTCTAAGGCTCATTTTGACTGCCTCCAGAAGTTAGATCAGATGGCAAATTGGATTTGGTGCTAGGTCTTTCCCTTTAGGTTTTACCCCAACAATGTTTTCATTAGTTTCGCTCACTCTCGAAATCAAGCATTTTACAGCAGGTTGGAGCAGCCTGTATCTCAGCACAGGAATAAGGTAGGGAAGAATTCTAAGGCTCATTTTGACTGCCTCCAGAAGTTAGATCAGATGGCAAATTGGATTTGGTGCTAGGTCTTTCCCTTTAGGTTTTACCCCAACAATGTTTTCATTAGTTTCGCTCACTCTCGAAATCAAGCATTTTACAGCAGGTTGGAGCAGCCTGTATCTCAGCACAGGAATAAGGTAGGGAAGAATTCTAAGGCTCATTTTGACTGCCTCCAGAAGTTAGATCAGATGGCAAATTGGATTTGGTGCTAGGTCTTTCCCTTTAGGTTTTACCCCAACAATGTTTTCATTAGTTTCGCTCACTCTCGAAATCAAGCATTTTACAGCAGGTTGGAGCAGCCTGTATCTCAGCACAGGAATAAGGTAGGGAAGAATTCTAAGGCTCATTTTGACTGCCTCCAGAAGTTAGATCAGATGGCAAATTGGATTTGGTGCTAGGTCTTTCCCTTTAGGTTTTACCCCAACAATGTTTTCATTAGTTTCGCTCACTCTCGAAATCAAGCATTTTACAGCAGGTTGGAGCAGCCTGTATCTCAGCACAGGAATAAGGTAGGGAAGAATTCTAAGGCTCATTTTGACTGCCTCCAGAAGTTAGATCAGATGGCAAATTGGATTTGGTGCTAGGTCTTTCCCTTTAGGTTTTACCCCAACAATGTTTTCATTAGTTTCGCTCACTCTCGAAATCAAGCATTTTACAGCAGGTTGGAGCAGCCTGTATCTCAGCACAGGAATAAGGTAGGGAAGAATTCTAAGGCTCATTTTGACTGCCTCCAGAAGTTAGATCAGATGGCAAATTGGATTTGGTGCTAGGTCTTTCCCTTTAGGTTTTACCCCAACAATGTTTTCATTAGTTTCGCTCACTCTCGAAATCAAGCATTTTACAGCAGGTTGGAGCAGCCTGTATCTCAGCACAGGAATAAGGTAGGGAAGAATTCTAAGGCTCATTTTGACTGCCTCCAGAAGTTAGATCAGATGGCAAATTGGATTTGGTGCTAGGTCTTTCCCTTTAGGTTTTACCCCAACAATGTTTTCATTAGTTTCGCTCACTCTCGAAATCAAGCATTTTACAGCAGGTTGGAGCAGCCTGTATCTCAGCACAGGAATAAGGTAGGGAAGAATTCTAAGGCTCATTTTGACTGCCTCCAGAAGTTAGATCAGATGGCAAATTGGATTTGGTGCTAGGTCTTTCCCTTTAGGTTTTACCCCAACAATGTTTTCATTAGTTTCGCTCACTCTCGAAATCAAGCATTTTACAGCAGGTTGGAGCAGCCTGTATCTCAGCACAGGAATAAGGTAGGGAAGAATTCTAAGGCTCATTTTGACTGCCTCCAGAAGTTAGATCAGATGGCAAATTGGATTTGGTGCTAGGTCTTTCCCTTTAGGTTTTACCCCAACAATGTTTTCATTAGTTTCGCTCACTCTCGAAATCAAGCATTTTACAGCAGGTTGGAGCAGCCTGTATCTCAGCACAGGAATAAGGTAGGGAAGAATTCTAAGGCTCATTTTGACTGCCTCCAGAAGTTAGATCAGATGGCAAATTGGATTTGGTGCTAGGTCTTTCCCTTTAGGTTTTACCCCAACAATGTTTTCATTAGTTTCGCTCACTCTCGAAATCAAGCATTTTACAGCAGGTTGGAGCAGCCTGTATCTCAGCACAGGAATAAGGTAGGGAAGAATTCTAAGGCTCATTTTGACTGCCTCCAGAAGTTAGATCAGATGGCAAATTGGATTTGGTGCTAGGTCTTTCCCTTTAGGTTTTACCCCAACAATGTTTTCATTAGTTTCGCTCACTCTCGAAATCAAGCATTTTACAGCAGGTTGGAGCAGCCTGTATCTCAGCACAGGAATAAGGTAGGGAAGAATTCTAAGGCTCATTTTGACTGCCTCCAGAAGTTAGATCAGATGGCAAATTGGATTTGGTGCTAGGTCTTTCCCTTTAGGTTTTACCCCAACAATGTTTTCATTAGTTTCGCTCACTCTCGAAATCAAGCATTTTACAGCAGGTTGGAGCAGCCTGTATCTCAGCACAGGAATAAGGTAGGGAAGAATTCTAAGGCTCATTTTGACTGCCTCCAGAAGTTAGATCAGATGGCAAATTGGATTTGGTGCTAGGTCTTTCCCTTTAGGTTTTACCCCAACAATGTTTTCATTAGTTTCGCTCACTCTCGAAATCAAGCATTTTACAGCAGGTTGGAGCAGCCTGTATCTCAGCACAGGAATAAGGTAGGGAAGAATTCTAAGGCTCATTTTGACTGCCTCCAGAAGTTAGATCAGATGGCAAATTGGATTTGGTGCTAGGTCTTTCCCTTTAGGTTTTACCCCAACAATGTTTTCATTAGTTTCGCTCACTCTCGAAATCAAGCATTTTACAGCAGGTTGGAGCAGCCTGTATCTCAGCACAGGAATAAGGTAGGGAAGAATTCTAAGGCTCATTTTGACTGCCTCCAGAAGTTAGATCAGATGGCAAATTGGATTTGGTGCTAGGTCTTTCCCTTTAGGTTTTACCCCAACAATGTTTTCATTAGTTTCGCTCACTCTCGAAATCAAGCATTTTACAGCAGGTTGGAGCAGCCTGTATCTCAGCACAGGAATAAGGTAGGGAAGAATTCTAAGGCTCATTTTGACTGCCTCCAGAAGTTAGATCAGATGGCAAATTGGATTTGGTGCTAGGTCTTTCCCTTTAGGTTTTACCCCAACAATGTTTTCATTAGTTTCGCTCACTCTCGAAATCAAGCATTTTACAGCAGGTTGGAGCAGCCTGTATCTCAGCACAGGAATAAGGTAGGGAAGAATTCTAAGGCTCATTTTGACTGCCTCCAGAAGTTAGATCAGATGGCAAATTGGATTTGGTGCTAGGTCTTTCCCTTTAGGTTTTACCCCAACAATGTTTTCATTAGTTTCGCTCACTCTCGAAATCAAGCATTTTACAGCAGGTTGGAGCAGCCTGTATCTCAGCACAGGAATAAGGTAGGGAAGAATTCTAAGGCTCATTTTGACTGCCTCCAGAAGTTAGATCAGATGGCAAATTGGATTTGGTGCTAGGTCTTTCCCTTTAGGTTTTACCCCAACAATGTTTTCATTAGTTTCGCTCACTCTCGAAATCAAGCATTTTACAGCAGGTTGGAGCAGCCTGTATCTCAGCACAGGAATAAGGTAGGGAAGAATTCTAAGGCTCATTTTGACTGCCTCCAGAAGTTAGATCAGATGGCAAATTGGATTTGGTGCTAGGTCTTTCCCTTTAGGTTTTACCCCAACAATGTTTTCATTAGTTTCGCTCACTCTCGAAATCAAGCATTTTACAGCAGGTTGGAGCAGCCTGTATCTCAGCACAGGAATAAGGTAGGGAAGAATTCTAAGGCTCATTTTGACTGCCTCCAGAAGTTAGATCAGATGGCAAATTGGATTTGGTGCTAGGTCTTTCCCTTTAGGTTTTACCCCAACAATGTTTTCATTAGTTTCGCTCACTCTCGAAATCAAGCATTTTACAGCAGGTTGGAGCAGCCTGTATCTCAGCACAGGAATAAGGTAGGGAAGAATTCTAAGGCTCATTTTGACTGCCTCCAGAAGTTAGATCAGATGGCAAATTGGATTTGGTGCTAGGTCTTTCCCTTTAGGTTTTACCCCAACAATGTTTTCATTAGTTTCGCTCACTCTCGAAATCAAGCATTTTACAGCAGGTTGGAGCAGCCTGTATCTCAGCACAGGAATAAGGTAGGGAAGAATTCTAAGGCTCATTTTGACTGCCTCCAGAAGTTAGATCAGATGGCAAATTGGATTTGGTGCTAGGTCTTTCCCTTTAGGTTTTACCCCAACAATGTTTTCATTAGTTTCGCTCACTCTCGAAATCAAGCATTTTACAGCAGGTTGGAGCAGCCTGTATCTCAGCACAGGAATAAGGTAGGGAAGAATTCTAAGGCTCATTTTGACTGCCTCCAGAAGTTAGATCAGATGGCAAATTGGATTTGGTGCTAGGTCTTTCCCTTTAGGTTTTACCCCAACAATGTTTTCATTAGTTTCGCTCACTCTCGAAATCAAGCATTTTACAGCAGGTTGGAGCAGCCTGTATCTCAGCACAGGAAAAAGGTAGGGAAGAATTCTAAGGCTCATTTTGACTGCCTCCAGAAGTTAGATCAGATGGCAAATTGGATTTGGTGCTAGGTCTTTCCCTTTAGGTTTTACCCCAACAATGTTTTCATTAGTTTCGCTCACTCTCGAAATCAAGCATTTTACAGCAGGTTGGAGCAGCCTGTATCTCAGCACAGGAATAAGGTAGGGAAGAATTCTAAGGCTCATTTTGACTGCCTCCAGAAGTTAGATCAGATGGCAAATTGGATTTGGTGCTAGGTCTTTCCCTTTAGGTTTTACCCCAACAATGTTTTCATTAGTTTCGCTCACTCTCGAAATCAAGCATTTTACAGCAGGTTGGAGCAGCCTGTATCTCAGCACAGGAATAAGGTAGGGAAGAATTCTAAGGCTCATTTTGACTGCCTCCAGAAGTTAGATCAGATGGCAAATTGGATTTGGTGCTAGGTCTTTCCCTTTAGGTTTTACCCCAACAATGTTTTCATTAGTTTCGCTCACTCTCGAAATCAAGCATTTTACAGCAGGTTGGAGCAGCCTGTATCTCAGCACAGGAATAAGGTAGGGAAGAATTCTAAGGCTCATTTTGACTGCCTCCAGAAGTTAGATCAGATGGCAAATTGGATTTGGTGCTAGGTCTTTCCCTTTAGGTTTTACCCCAACAATGTTTTCATTAGTTTCGCTCACTCTCGAAATCAAGCATTTTACAGCAGGTTGGAGCAGCCTGTATCTCAGCACAGGAATAAGGTAGGGAAGAATTCTAAGGCTCATTTTGACTGCCTCCAGAAGTTAGATCAGATGGCAAATTGGATTTGGTGCTAGGTCTTTCCCTTTAGGTTTTACCCCAACAATGTTTTCATTAGTTTCGCTCACTCTCGAAATCAAGCATTTTACAGCAGGTTGGAGCAGCCTGTATCTCAGCACAGGAATAAGGTAGGGAAGAATTCTAAGGCTCATTTTGACTGCCTCCAGAAGTTAGATCAGATGGCAAATTGGATTTGGTGCTAGGTCTTTCCCTTTAGGTTTTACCCCAACAATGTTTTCATTAGTTTCGCTCACTCTCGAAATCAAGCATTTTACAGCAGGTTGGAGCAGCCTGTATCTCAGCACAGGAATAAGGTAGGGAAGAATTCTAAGGCTCATTTTGACTGCCTCCAGAAGTTAGATCAGATGGCAAATTGGATTTGGTGCTAGGTCTTTCCCTTTAGGTTTTACCCCAACAATGTTTTCATTAGTTTCGCTCACTCTCGAAATCAAGCATTTTACAGCAGGTTGGAGCAGCCTGTATCTCAGCACAGGAATAAGGTAGGGAAGAATTCTAAGGCTCATTTTGACTGCCTCCAGAAGTTAGATCAGATGGCAAATTGGATTTGGTGCTAGGTCTTTCCCTTTAGGTTTTACCCCAAC
Organism: Melanerpes formicivorus; assembly: GCF_026170545.1. NCBI lineage: Eukaryota > Metazoa > Chordata > Aves > Piciformes > Picidae > Melanerpes > Melanerpes formicivorus. Next base: position 79,942 of record NW_027142964.1, read on the forward strand.
AATGTTTTCATTAGTTTCGCTCACTCTCGAAATCAAGCATTTTACAGCAGGTTGGAGCAGCCTGTATCTCAGCACAGGAATAAGGTAGGGAAGAATTCTAAGGCTCATTTTGACTGCCTCCAGAAGTTAGATCAGATGGCAAATTGGATTTGGTGCTAGGTCTTTCCCTTTAGGTTTTACCCCAACAATGTTTTCATTAGTTTCGCTCACTCTCGAAATCAAGCATTTTACAGCAGGTTGGAGCAGCCTGTATCTCAGCACAGGAATAAGGTAGGGAAGAATTCTAAGGCTCATTTTGACTGCCTCCAGAAGTTAGATCAGATGGCAAATTGGATTTGGTGCTAGGTCTTTCCCTTTAGGTTTTACCCCAACAATGTTTTCATTAGTTTCGCTCACTCTCGAAATCAAGCATTTTACAGCAGGTTGGAGCAGCCTGTATCTCAGCACAGGAATAAGGTAGGGAAGAATTCTAAGGCTCATTTTGACTGCCTCCAGAAGTTAGATCAGATGGCAAATTGGATTTGGTGCTAGGTCTTTCCCTTTAGGTTTTACCCCAACAATGTTTTCATTAGTTTCGCTCACTCTCGAAATCAAGCATTTTACAGCAGGTTGGAGCAGCCTGTATCTCAGCACAGGAATAAGGTAGGGAAGAATTCTAAGGCTCATTTTGACTGCCTCCAGAAGTTAGATCAGATGGCAAATTGGATTTGGTGCTAGGTCTTTCCCTTTAGGTTTTACCCCAACAATGTTTTCATTAGTTTCGCTCACTCTCGAAATCAAGCATTTTACAGCAGGTTGGAGCAGCCTGTATCTCAGCACAGGAATAAGGTAGGGAAGAATTCTAAGGCTCATTTTGACTGCCTCCAGAAGTTAGATCAGATGGCAAATTGGATTTGGTGCTAGGTCTTTCCCTTTAGGTTTTACCCCAACAATGTTTTCATTAGTTTCGCTCACTCTCGAAATCAAGCATTTTACAGCAGGTTGGAGCAGCCTGTATCTCAGCACAGGAATAAGGTAGGGAAGAATTCTAAGGCTCATTTTGACTGCCTCCAGAAGTTAGATCAGATGGCAAATTGGATTTGGTGCTAGGTCTTTCCCTTTAGGTTTTACCCCAACAATGTTTTCATTAGTTTCGCTCACTCTCGAAATCAAGCATTTTACAGCAGGTTGGAGCAGCCTGTATCTCAGCACAGGAATAAGGTAGGGAAGAATTCTAAGGCTCATTTTGACTGCCTCCAGAAGTTAGATCAGATGGCAAATTGGATTTGGTGCTAGGTCTTTCCCTTTAGGTTTTACCCCAACAATGTTTTCATTAGTTTCGCTCACTCTCGAAATCAAGCATTTTACAGCAGGTTGGAGCAGCCTGTATCTCAGCACAGGAATAAGGTAGGGAAGAATTCTAAGGCTCATTTTGACTGCCTCCAGAAGTTAGATCAGATGGCAAATTGGATTTGGTGCTAGGTCTTTCCCTTTAGGTTTTACCCCAACAATGTTTTCATTAGTTTCGCTCACTCTCGAAATCAAGCATTTTACAGCAGGTTGGAGCAGCCTGTATCTCAGCACAGGAATAAGGTAGGGAAGAATTCTAAGGCTCATTTTGACTGCCTCCAGAAGTTAGATCAGATGGCAAATTGGATTTGGTGCTAGGTCTTTCCCTTTAGGTTTTACCCCAACAATGTTTTCATTAGTTTCGCTCACTCTCGAAATCAAGCATTTTACAGCAGGTTGGAGCAGCCTGTATCTCAGCACAGGAATAAGGTAGGGAAGAATTCTAAGGCTCATTTTGACTGCCTCCAGAAGTTAGATCAGATGGCAAATTGGATTTGGTGCTAGGTCTTTCCCTTTAGGTTTTACCCCAACAATGTTTTCATTAGTTTCGCTCACTCTCGAAATCAAGCATTTTACAGCAGGTTGGAGCAGCCTGTATCTCAGCACAGGAATAAGGTAGGGAAGAATTCTAAGGCTCATTTTGACTGCCTCCAGAAGTTAGATCAGATGGCAAATTGGATTTGGTGCTAGGTCTTTCCCTTTAGGTTTTACCCCAACAATGTTTTCATTAGTTTCGCTCACTCTCGAAATCAAGCATTTTACAGCAGGTTGGAGCAGCCTGTATCTCAGCACAGGAATAAGGTAGGGAAGAATTCTAAGGCTCATTTTGACTGCCTCCAGAAGTTAGATCAGATGGCAAATTGGATTTGGTGCTAGGTCTTTCCCTTTAGGTTTTACCCCAACAATGTTTTCATTAGTTTCGCTCACTCTCGAAATCAAGCATTTTACAGCAGGTTGGAGCAGCCTGTATCTCAGCACAGGAATAAGGTAGGGAAGAATTCTAAGGCTCATTTTGACTGCCTCCAGAAGTTAGATCAGATGGCAAATTGGATTTGGTGCTAGGTCTTTCCCTTTAGGTTTTACCCCAACAATGTTTTCATTAGTTTCGCTCACTCTCGAAATCAAGCATTTTACAGCAGGTTGGAGCAGCCTGTATCTCAGCACAGGAATAAGGTAGGGAAGAATTCTAAGGCTCATTTTGACTGCCTCCAGAAGTTAGATCAGATGGCAAATTGGATTTGGTGCTAGGTCTTTCCCTTTAGGTTTTACCCCAACAATGTTTTCATTAGTTTCGCTCACTCTCGAAATCAAGCATTTTACAGCAGGTTGGAGCAGCCTGTATCTCAGCACAGGAATAAGGTAGGGAAGAATTCTAAGGCTCATTTTGACTGCCTCCAGAAGTTAGATCAGATGGCAAATTGGATTTGGTGCTAGGTCTTTCCCTTTAGGTTTTACCCCAACAATGTTTTCATTAGTTTCGCTCACTCTCGAAATCAAGCATTTTACAGCAGGTTGGAGCAGCCTGTATCTCAGCACAGGAATAAGGTAGGGAAGAATTCTAAGGCTCATTTTGACTGCCTCCAGAAGTTAGATCAGATGGCAAATTGGATTTGGTGCTAGGTCTTTCCCTTTAGGTTTTACCCCAACAATGTTTTCATTAGTTTCGCTCACTCTCGAAATCAAGCATTTTACAGCAGGTTGGAGCAGCCTGTATCTCAGCACAGGAATAAGGTAGGGAAGAATTCTAAGGCTCATTTTGACTGCCTCCAGAAGTTAGATCAGATGGCAAATTGGATTTGGTGCTAGGTCTTTCCCTTTAGGTTTTACCCCAACAATGTTTTCATTAGTTTCGCTCACTCTCGAAATCAAGCATTTTACAGCAGGTTGGAGCAGCCTGTATCTCAGCACAGGAATAAGGTAGGGAAGAATTCTAAGGCTCATTTTGACTGCCTCCAGAAGTTAGATCAGATGGCAAATTGGATTTGGTGCTAGGTCTTTCCCTTTAGGTTTTACCCCAACAATGTTTTCATTAGTTTCGCTCACTCTCGAAATCAAGCATTTTACAGCAGGTTGGAGCAGCCTGTATCTCAGCACAGGAATAAGGTAGGGAAGAATTCTAAGGCTCATTTTGACTGCCTCCAGAAGTTAGATCAGATGGCAAATTGGATTTGGTGCTAGGTCTTTCCCTTTAGGTTTTACCCCAACAATGTTTTCATTAGTTTCGCTCACTCTCGAAATCAAGCATTTTACAGCAGGTTGGAGCAGCCTGTATCTCAGCACAGGAATAAGGTAGGGAAGAATTCTAAGGCTCATTTTGACTGCCTCCAGAAGTTAGATCAGATGGCAAATTGGATTTGGTGCTAGGTCTTTCCCTTTAGGTTTTACCCCAACAATGTTTTCATTAGTTTCGCTCACTCTCGAAATCAAGCATTTTACAGCAGGTTGGAGCAGCCTGTATCTCAGCACAGGAATAAGGTAGGGAAGAATTCTAAGGCTCATTTTGACTGCCTCCAGAAGTTAGATCAGATGGCAAATTGGATTTGGTGCTAGGTCTTTCCCTTTAGGTTTTACCCCAACAATGTTTTCATTAGTTTCGCTCACTCTCGAAATCAAGCATTTTACAGCAGGTTGGAGCAGCCTGTATCTCAGCACAGGAATAAGGTAGGGAAGAATTCTAAGGCTCATTTTGACTGCCTCCAGAAGTTAGATCAGATGGCAAATTGGATTTGGTGCTAGGTCTTTCCCTTTAGGTTTTACCCCAACAATGTTTTCATTAGTTTCGCTCACTCTCGAAATCAAGCATTTTACAGCAGGTTGGAGCAGCCTGTATCTCAGCACAGGAATAAGGTAGGGAAGAATTCTAAGGCTCATTTTGACTGCCTCCAGAAGTTAGATCAGATGGCAAATTGGATTTGGTGCTAGGTCTTTCCCTTTAGGTTTTACCCCAACAATGTTTTCATTAGTTTCGCTCACTCTCGAAATCAAGCATTTTACAGCAGGTTGGAGCAGCCTGTATCTCAGCACAGGAATAAGGTAGGGAAGAATTCTAAGGCTCATTTTGACTGCCTCCAGAAGTTAGATCAGATGGCAAATTGGATTTGGTGCTAGGTCTTTCCCTTTAGGTTTTACCCCAACAATGTTTTCATTAGTTTCGCTCACTCTCGAAATCAAGCATTTTACAGCAGGTTGGAGCAGCCTGTATCTCAGCACAGGAATAAGGTAGGGAAGAATTCTAAGGCTCATTTTGACTGCCTCCAGAAGTTAGATCAGATGGCAAATTGGATTTGGTGCTAGGTCTTTCCCTTTAGGTTTTACCCCAACAATGTTTTCATTAGTTTCGCTCACTCTCGAAATCAAGCATTTTACAGCAGGTTGGAGCAGCCTGTATCTCAGCACAGGAATAAGGTAGGGAAGAATTCTAAGGCTCATTTTGACTGCCTCCAGAAGTTAGATCAGATGGCAAATTGGATTTGGTGCTAGGTCTTTCCCTTTAGGTTTTACCCCAACAATGTTTTCATTAGTTTCGCTCACTCTCGAAATCAAGCATTTTACAGCAGGTTGGAGCAGCCTGTATCTCAGCACAGGAATAAGGTAGGGAAGAATTCTAAGGCTCATTTTGACTGCCTCCAGAAGTTAGATCAGATGGCAAATTGGATTTGGTGCTAGGTCTTTCCCTTTAGGTTTTACCCCAACAATGTTTTCATTAGTTTCGCTCACTCTCGAAATCAAGCATTTTACAGCAGGTTGGAGCAGCCTGTATCTCAGCACAGGAATAAGGTAGGGAAGAATTCTAAGGCTCATTTTGACTGCCTCCAGAAGTTAGATCAGATGGCAAATTGGATTTGGTGCTAGGTCTTTCCCTTTAGGTTTTACCCCAACAATGTTTTCATTAGTTTCGCTCACTCTCGAAATCAAGCATTTTACAGCAGGTTGGAGCAGCCTGTATCTCAGCACAGGAATAAGGTAGGGAAGAATTCTAAGGCTCATTTTGACTGCCTCCAGAAGTTAGATCAGATGGCAAATTGGATTTGGTGCTAGGTCTTTCCCTTTAGGTTTTACCCCAACAATGTTTTCATTAGTTTCGCTCACTCTCGAAATCAAGCATTTTACAGCAGGTTGGAGCAGCCTGTATCTCAGCACAGGAATAAGGTAGGGAAGAATTCTAAGGCTCATTTTGACTGCCTCCAGAAGTTAGATCAGATGGCAAATTGGATTTGGTGCTAGGTCTTTCCCTTTAGGTTTTACCCCAACAATGTTTTCATTAGTTTCGCTCACTCTCGAAATCAAGCATTTTACAGCAGGTTGGAGCAGCCTGTATCTCAGCACAGGAATAAGGTAGGGAAGAATTCTAAGGCTCATTTTGACTGCCTCCAGAAGTTAGATCAGATGGCAAATTGGATTTGGTGCTAGGTCTTTCCCTTTAGGTTTTACCCCAACAATGTTTTCATTAGTTTCGCTCACTCTCGAAATCAAGCATTTTACAGCAGGTTGGAGCAGCCTGTATCTCAGCACAGGAATAAGGTAGGGAAGAATTCTAAGGCTCATTTTGACTGCCTCCAGAAGTTAGATCAGATGGCAAATTGGATTTGGTGCTAGGTCTTTCCCTTTAGGTTTTACCCCAACAATGTTTTCATTAGTTTCGCTCACTCTCGAAATCAAGCATTTTACAGCAGGTTGGAGCAGCCTGTATCTCAGCACAGGAATAAGGTAGGGAAGAATTCTAAGGCTCATTTTGACTGCCTCCAGAAGTTAGATCAGATGGCAAATTGGATTTGGTGCTAGGTCTTTCCCTTTAGGTTTTACCCCAACAATGTTTTCATTAGTTTCGCTCACTCTCGAAATCAAGCATTTTACAGCAGGTTGGAGCAGCCTGTATCTCAGCACAGGAATAAGGTAGGGAAGAATTCTAAGGCTCATTTTGACTGCCTCCAGAAGTTAGATCAGATGGCAAATTGGATTTGGTGCTAGGTCTTTCCCTTTAGGTTTTACCCCAACAATGTTTTCATTAGTTTCGCTCACTCTCGAAATCAAGCATTTTACAGCAGGTTGGAGCAGCCTGTATCTCAGCACAGGAATAAGGTAGGGAAGAATTCTAAGGCTCATTTTGACTGCCTCCAGAAGTTAGATCAGATGGCAAATTGGATTTGGTGCTAGGTCTTTCCCTTTAGGTTTTACCCCAACAATGTTTTCATTAGTTTCGCTCACTCTCGAAATCAAGCATTTTACAGCAGGTTGGAGCAGCCTGTATCTCAGCACAGGAATAAGGTAGGGAAGAATTCTAAGGCTCATTTTGACTGCCTCCAGAAGTTAGATCAGATGGCAAATTGGATTTGGTGCTAGGTCTTTCCCTTTAGGTTTTACCCCAACAATGTTTTCATTAGTTTCGCTCACTCTCGAAATCAAGCATTTTACAGCAGGTTGGAGCAGCCTGTATCTCAGCACAGGAATAAGGTAGGGAAGAATTCTAAGGCTCATTTTGACTGCCTCCAGAAGTTAGATCAGATGGCAAATTGGATTTGGTGCTAGGTCTTTCCCTTTAGGTTTTACCCCAACAATGTTTTCATTAGTTTCGCTCACTCTCGAAATCAAGCATTTTACAGCAGGTTGGAGCAGCCTGTATCTCAGCACAGGAATAAGGTAGGGAAGAATTCTAAGGCTCATTTTGACTGCCTCCAGAAGTTAGATCAGATGGCAAATTGGATTTGGTGCTAGGTCTTTCCCTTTAGGTTTTACCCCAACAATGTTTTCATTAGTTTCGCTCACTCTCGAAATCAAGCATTTTACAGCAGGTTGGAGCAGCCTGTATCTCAGCACAGGAATAAGGTAGGGAAGAATTCTAAGGCTCATTTTGACTGCCTCCAGAAGTTAGATCAGATGGCAAATTGGATTTGGTGCTAGGTCTTTCCCTTTAGGTTTTACCCCAACAATGTTTTCATTAGTTTCGCTCACTCTCGAAATCAAGCATTTTACAGCAGGTTGGAGCAGCCTGTATCTCAGCACAGGAATAAGGTAGGGAAGAATTCTAAGGCTCATTTTGACTGCCTCCAGAAGTTAGATCAGATGGCAAATTGGATTTGGTGCTAGGTCTTTCCCTTTAGGTTTTACCCCAACAATGTTTTCATTAGTTTCGCTCACTCTCGAAATCAAGCATTTTACAGCAGGTTGGAGCAGCCTGTATCTCAGCACAGGAATAAGGTAGGGAAGAATTCTAAGGCTCATTTTGACTGCCTCCAGAAGTTAGATCAGATGGCAAATTGGATTTGGTGCTAGGTCTTTCCCTTTAGGTTTTACCCCAACAATGTTTTCATTAGTTTCGCTCACTCTCGAAATCAAGCATTTTACAGCAGGTTGGAGCAGCCTGTATCTCAGCACAGGAATAAGGTAGGGAAGAATTCTAAGGCTCATTTTGACTGCCTCCAGAAGTTAGATCAGATGGCAAATTGGATTTGGTGCTAGGTCTTTCCCTTTAGGTTTTACCCCAACAATGTTTTCATTAGTTTCGCTCACTCTCGAAATCAAGCATTTTACAGCAGGTTGGAGCAGCCTGTATCTCAGCACAGGAATAAGGTAGGGAAGAATTCTAAGGCTCATTTTGACTGCCTCCAGAAGTTAGATCAGATGGCAAATTGGATTTGGTGCTAGGTCTTTCCCTTTAGGTTTTACCCCAACAATGTTTTCATTAGTTTCGCTCACTCTCGAAATCAAGCATTTTACAGCAGGTTGGAGCAGCCTGTATCTCAGCACAGGAATAAGGTAGGGAAGAATTCTAAGGCTCATTTTGACTGCCTCCAGAAGTTAGATCAGATGGCAAATTGGATTTGGTGCTAGGTCTTTCCCTTTAGGTTTTACCCCAACAATGTTTTCATTAGTTTCGCTCACTCTCGAAATCAAGCATTTTACAGCAGGTTGGAGCAGCCTGTATCTCAGCACAGGAATAAGGTAGGGAAGAATTCTAAGGCTCATTTTGACTGCCTCCAGAAGTTAGATCAGATGGCAAATTGGATTTGGTGCTAGGTCTTTCCCTTTAGGTTTTACCCCAACAATGTTTTCATTAGTTTCGCTCACTCTCGAAATCAAGCATTTTACAGCAGGTTGGAGCAGCCTGTATCTCAGCACAGGAATAAGGTAGGGAAGAATTCTAAGGCTCATTTTGACTGCCTCCAGAAGTTAGATCAGATGGCAAATTGGATTTGGTGCTAGGTCTTTCCCTTTAGGTTTTACCCCAACAATGTTTTCATTAGTTTCGCTCACTCTCGAAATCAAGCATTTTACAGCAGGTTGGAGCAGCCTGTATCTCAGCACAGGAATAAGGTAGGGAAGAATTCTAAGGCTCATTTTGACTGCCTCCAGAAGTTAGATCAGATGGCAAATTGGATTTGGTGCTAGGTCTTTCCCTTTAGGTTTTACCCCAACAATGTTTTCATTAGTTTCGCTCACTCTCGAAATCAAGCATTTTACAGCAGGTTGGAGCAGCCTGTATCTCAGCACAGGAATAAGGTAGGGAAGAATTCTAAGGCTCATTTTGACTGCCTCCAGAAGTTAGATCAGATGGCAAATTGGATTTGGTGCTAGGTCTTTCCCTTTAGGTTTTACCCCAACAATGTTTTCATTAGTTTCGCTCACTCTCGAAATCAAGCATTTTACAGCAGGTTGGAGCAGCCTGTATCTCAGCACAGGAATAAGGTAGGGAAGAATTCTAAGGCTCATTTTGACTGCCTCCAGAAGTTAGATCAGATGGCAAATTGGATTTGGTGCTAGGTCTTTCCCTTTAGGTTTTACCCCAACAATGTTTTCATTAGTTTCGCTCACTCTCGAAATCAAGCATTTTACAGCAGGTTGGAGCAGCCTGTATCTCAGCACAGGAATAAGGTAGGGAAGAATTCTAAGGCTCATTTTGACTGCCTCCAGAAGTTAGATCAGATGGCAAATTGGATTTGGTGCTAGGTCTTTCCCTTTAGGTTTTACCCCAACAATGTTTTCATTAGTTTCGCTCACTCTCGAAATCAAGCATTTTACAGCAGGTTGGAGCAGCCTGTATCTCAGCACAGGAATAAGGTAGGGAAGAATTCTAAGGCTCATTTTGACTGCCTCCAGAAGTTAGATCAGATGGCAAATTGGATTTGGTGCTAGGTCTTTCCCTTTAGGTTTTACCCCAACAATGTTTTCATTAGTTTCGCTCACTCTCGAAATCAAGCATTTTACAGCAGGTTGGAGCAGCCTGTATCTCAGCACAGGAATAAGGTAGGGAAGAATTCTAAGGCTCATTTTGACTGCCTCCAGAAGTTAGATCAGATGGCAAATTGGATTTGGTGCTAGGTCTTTCCCTTTAGGTTTTACCCCAACAATGTTTTCATTAGTTTCGCTCACTCTCGAAATCAAGCATTTTACAGCAGGTTGGAGCAGCCTGTATCTCAGCACAGGAATAAGGTAGGGAAGAATTCTAAGGCTCATTTTGACTGCCTCCAGAAGTTAGATCAGATGGCAAATTGGATTTGGTGCTAGGTCTTTCCCTTTAGGTTTTACCCCAACAATGTTTTCATTAGTTTCGCTCACTCTCGAAATCAAGCATTTTACAGCAGGTTGGAGCAGCCTGTATCTCAGCACAGGAATAAGGTAGGGAAGAATTCTAAGGCTCATTTTGACTGCCTCCAGAAGTTAGATCAGATGGCAAATTGGATTTGGTGCTAGGTCTTTCCCTTTAGGTTTTACCCCAACAATGTTTTCATTAGTTTCGCTCACTCTCGAAATCAAGCATTTTACAGCAGGTTGGAGCAGCCTGTATCTCAGCACAGGAATAAGGTAGGGAAGAATTCTAAGGCTCATTTTGACTGCCTCCAGAAGTTAGATCAGATGGCAAATTGGATTTGGTGCTAGGTCTTTCCCTTTAGGTTTTACCCCAACAATGTTTTCATTAGTTTCGCTCACTCTCGAAATCAAGCATTTTACAGCAGGTTGGAGCAGCCTGTATCTCAGCACAGGAATAAGGTAGGGAAGAATTCTAAGGCTCATTTTGACTGCCTCCAGAAGTTAGATCAGATGGCAAATTGGATTTGGTGCTAGGTCTTTCCCTTTAGGTTTTACCCCAACAATGTTTTCATTAGTTTCGCTCACTCTCGAAATCAAGCATTTTACAGCAGGTTGGAGCAGCCTGTATCTCAGCACAGGAATAAGGTAGGGAAGAATTCTAAGGCTCATTTTGACTGCCTCCAGAAGTTAGATCAGATGGCAAATTGGATTTGGTGCTAGGTCTTTCCCTTTAGGTTTTACCCCAACAATGTTTTCATTAGTTTCGCTCACTCTCGAAATCAAGCATTTTACAGCAGGTTGGAGCAGCCTGTATCTCAGCACAGGAATAAGGTAGGGAAGAATTCTAAGGCTCATTTTGACTGCCTCCAGAAGTTAGATCAGATGGCAAATTGGATTTGGTGCTAGGTCTTTCCCTTTAGGTTTTACCCCAACAATGTTTTCATTAGTTTCGCTCACTCTCGAAATCAAGCATTTTACAGCAGGTTGGAGCAGCCTGTATCTCAGCACAGGAATAAGGTAGGGAAGAATTCTAAGGCTCATTTTGACTGCCTCCAGAAGTTAGATCAGATGGCAAATTGGATTTGGTGCTAGGTCTTTCCCTTTAGGTTTTACCCCAACAATGTTTTCATTAGTTTCGCTCACTCTCGAAATCAAGCATTTTACAGCAGGTTGGAGCAGCCTGTATCTCAGCACAGGAATAAGGTAGGGAAGAATTCTAAGGCTCATTTTGACTGCCTCCAGAAGTTAGATCAGATGGCAAATTGGATTTGGTGCTAGGTCTTTCCCTTTAGGTTTTACCCCAACAATGTTTTCATTAGTTTCGCTCACTCTCGAAATCAAGCATTTTACAGCAGGTTGGAGCAGCCTGTATCTCAGCACAGGAATAAGGTAGGGAAGAATTCTAAGGCTCATTTTGACTGCCTCCAGAAGTTAGATCAGATGGCAAATTGGATTTGGTGCTAGGTCTTTCCCTTTAGGTTTTACCCCAACAATGTTTTCATTAGTTTCGCTCACTCTCGAAATCAAGCATTTTACAGCAGGTTGGAGCAGCCTGTATCTCAGCACAGGAATAAGGTAGGGAAGAATTCTAAGGCTCATTTTGACTGCCTCCAGAAGTTAGATCAGATGGCAAATTGGATTTGGTGCTAGGTCTTTCCCTTTAGGTTTTACCCCAACAATGTTTTCATTAGTTTCGCTCACTCTCGAAATCAAGCATTTTACAGCAGGTTGGAGCAGCCTGTATCTCAGCACAGGAATAAGGTAGGGAAGAATTCTAAGGCTCATTTTGACTGCCTCCAGAAGTTAGATCAGATGGCAAATTGGATTTGGTGCTAGGTCTTTCCCTTTAGGTTTTACCCCAACAATGTTTTCATTAGTTTCGCTCACTCTCGAAATCAAGCATTTTACAGCAGGTTGGAGCAGCCTGTATCTCAGCACAGGAATAAGGTAGGGAAGAATTCTAAGGCTCATTTTGACTGCCTCCAGAAGTTAGATCAGATGGCAAATTGGATTTGGTGCTAGGTCTTTCCCTTTAGGTTTTACCCCAACAATGTTTTCATTAGTTTCGCTCACTCTCGAAATCAAGCATTTTACAGCAGGTTGGAGCAGCCTGTATCTCAGCACAGGAATAAGGTAGGGAAGAATTCTAAGGCTCATTTTGACTGCCTCCAGAAGTTAGATCAGATGGCAAATTGGATTTGGTGCTAGGTCTTTCCCTTTAGGTTTTACCCCAACAATGTTTTCATTAGTTTCGCTCACTCTCGAAATCAAGCATTTTACAGCAGGTTGGAGCAGCCTGTATCTCAGCACAGGAATAAGGTAGGGAAGAATTCTAAGGCTCATTTTGACTGCCTCCAGAAGTTAGATCAGATGGCAAATTGGATTTGGTGCTAGGTCTTTCCCTTTAGGTTTTACCCCAACAATGTTTTCATTAGTTTCGCTCACTCTCGAAATCAAGCATTTTACAGCAGGTTGGAGCAGCCTGTATCTCAGCACAGGAATAAGGTAGGGAAGAATTCTAAGGCTCATTTTGACTGCCTCCAGAAGTTAGATCAGATGGCAAATTGGATTTGGTGCTAGGTCTTTCCCTTTAGGTTTTACCCCAACAATGTTTTCATTAGTTTCGCTCACTCTCGAAATCAAGCATTTTACAGCAGGTTGGAGCAGCCTGTATCTCAGCACAGGAATAAGGTAGGGAAGAATTCTAAGGCTCATTTTGACTGCCTCCAGAAGTTAGATCAGATGGCAAATTGGATTTGGTGCTAGGTCTTTCCCTTTAGGTTTTACCCCAACAATGTTTTCATTAGTTTCGCTCACTCTCGAAATCAAGCATTTTACAGCAGGTTGGAGCAGCCTGTATCTCAGCACAGGAATAAGGTAGGGAAGAATTCTAAGGCTCATTTTGACTGCCTCCAGAAGTTAGATCAGATGGCAAATTGGATTTGGTGCTAGGTCTTTCCCTTTAGGTTTTACCCCAACAATGTTTTCATTAGTTTCGCTCACTCTCGAAATCAAGCATTTTACAGCAGGTTGGAGCAGCCTGTATCTCAGCACAGGAATAAGGTAGGGAAGAATTCTAAGGCTCATTTTGACTGCCTCCAGAAGTTAGATCAGATGGCAAATTGGATTTGGTGCTAGGTCTTTCCCTTTAGGTTTTACCCCAACAATGTTTTCATTAGTTTCGCTCACTCTCGAAATCAAGCATTTTACAGCAGGTTGGAGCAGCCTGTATCTCAGCACAGGAATAAGGTAGGGAAGAATTCTAAGGATCATTTTGACTGCCTCCAGCAGTTAGATCAGATGGCAAATTGGATTTGGTGCTAGGTCTTTCCCTTTAGGTTTTACCCCAACAATGTTTTCATTAGTTTCGCTCACTCTCGAAATCAAGCATTTTACAGCAGGTTGGAGCAGCCTGTATCTCAGCACAGGAATAAGGTAGGGAAGAATTCTAAGGCTCATTTTGACTGCCTCCAGAAGTTAGATCAGATGGCAAATTGGATTTGGTGCTAGGTCTTTCCCTTTAGGTTTTACCCCAACAATGTTTTCATTAGTTTCGCTCACTCTCGAAATCAAGCATTTTACAGCAGGTTGGAGCAGCCTGTATCTCAGCACAGGAATAAGGTAGGGAAGAATTCTAAGGCTCATTTTGACTGCCTCCAGAAGTTAGATCAGATGGCAAATTGGATTTGGTGCTAGGTCTTTCCCTTTAGGTTTTACCCCAACAATGTTTTCATTAGTTTCGCTCACTCTCGAAATCAAGCATTTTACAGCAGGTTGGAGCAGCCTGTATCTCAGCACAGGAATAAGGTAGGGAAGAATTCTAAGGCTCATTTTGACTGCCTCCAGAAGTTAGATCAGATGGCAAATTGGATTTGGTGCTAGGTCTTTCCCTTTAGGTTTTACCCCAACAATGTTTTCATTAGTTTCGCTCACTCTCGAAATCAAGCATTTTACAGCAGGTTGGAGCAGCCTGTATCTCAGCACAGGAATAAGGTAGGGAAGAATTCTAAGGCTCATTTTGACTGCCTCCAGAAGTTAGATCAGATGGCAAATTGGATTTGGTGCTAGGTCTTTCCCTTTAGGTTTTACCCCAACAATGTTTTCATTAGTTTCGCTCACTCTCGAAATCAAGCATTTTACAGCAGGTTGGAGCAGCCTGTATCTCAGCACAGGAATAAGGTAGGGAAGAATTCTAAGGCTCATTTTGACTGCCTCCAGAAGTTAGATCAGATGGCAAATTGGATTTGGTGCTAGGTCTTTCCCTTTAGGTTTTACCCCAACAATGTTTTCATTAGTTTCGCTCACTCTCGAAATCAAGCATTTTACAGCAGGTTGGAGCAGCCTGTATCTCAGCACAGGAATAAGGTAGGGAAGAATTCTAAGGCTCATTTTGACTGCCTCCAGAAGTTAGATCAGATGGCAAATTGGATTTGGTGCTAGGTCTTTCCCTTTAGGTTTTACCCCAACAATGTTTTCATTAGTTTCGCTCACTCTCGAAATCAAGCATTTTACAGCAGGTTGGAGCAGCCTGTATCTCAGCACAGGAATAAGGTAGGGAAGAATTCTAAGGCTCATTTTGACTGCCTCCAGAAGTTAGATCAGATGGCAAATTGGATTTGGTGCTAGGTCTTTCCCTTTAGGTTTTACCCCAACAATGTTTTCATTAGTTTCGCTCACTCTCGAAATCAAGCATTTTACAGCAGGTTGGAGCAGCCTGTATCTCAGCACAGGAATAAGGTAGGGAAGAATTCTAAGGCTCATTTTGACTGCCTCCAGAAGTTAGATCAGATGGCAAATTGGATTTGGTGCTAGGTCTTTCCCTTTAGGTTTTACCCCAACAATGTTTTCATTAGTTTCGCTCACTCTCGAAATCAAGCATTTTACAGCAGGTTGGAGCAGCCTGTATCTCAGCACAGGAATAAGGTAGGGAAGAATTCTAAGGCTCATTTTGACTGCCTCCAGAAGTTAGATCAGATGGCAAATTGGATTTGGTGCTAGGTCTTTCCCTTTAGGTTTTACCCCAACAATGTTTTCATTAGTTTCGCTCACTCTCGAAATCAAGCATTTTACAGCAGGTTGGAGCAGCCTGTATCTCAGCACAGGAATAAGGTAGGGAAGAATTCTAAGGCTCATTTTGACTGCCTCCAGAAGTTAGATCAGATGGCAAATTGGATTTGGTGCTAGGTCTTTCCCTTTAGGTTTTACCCCAACAATGTTTTCATTAGTTTCGCTCACTCTCGAAATCAAGCATTTTACAGCAGGTTGGAGCAGCCTGTATCTCAGCACAGGAATAAGGTAGGGAAGAATTCTAAGGATCATTTTGACTGCCTCCAGAAGTTAGATCAGATGGCAAATTGGATTTGGTGCTAGGTCTTTCCCTTTAGGTTTTACCCCAACAATGTTTTCATTAGTTTCGCTCACTCTCGAAATCAAGCATTTTACAGCAGGTTGGAGCAGCCTGTATCTCAGCACAGGAATAAGGTAGGGAAGAATTCTAAGGCTCATTTTGACTGCCTCCAGAAGTTAGATCAGATGGCAAATTGGATTTGGTGCTAGGTCTTTCCCTTTAGGTTTTACCCCAACAATGTTTTCATTAGTTTCGCTCACTCTCGAAATCAAGCATTTTACAGCAGGTTGGAGCAGCCTGTATCTCAGCACAGGAATAAGGTAGGGAAGAATTCTAAGGCTCATTTTGACTGCCTCCAGAAGTTAGATCAGATGGCAAATTGGATTTGGTGCTAGGTCTTTCCCTTTAGGTTTTACCCCAACAATGTTTTCATTAGTTTCGCTCACTCTCGAAATCAAGCATTTTACAGCAGGTTGGAGCAGCCTGTATCTCAGCACAGGAATAAGGTAGGGAAGAATTCTAAGGCTCATTTTGACTGCCTCCAGAAGTTAGATCAGATGGCAAATTGGATTTGGTGCTAGGTCTTTCCCTTTAGGTTTTACCCCAACAATGTTTTCATTAGTTTCGCTCACTCTCGAAATCAAGCATTTTACAGCAGGTTGGAGCAGCCTGTATCTCAGCACAGGAATAAGGTAGGGAAGAATTCTAAGGCTCATTTTGACTGCCTCCAGAAGTTAGATCAGATGGCAAATTGGATTTGGTGCTAGGTCTTTCCCTTTAGGTTTTACCCCAACAATGTTTTCATTAGTTTCGCTCACTCTCGAAATCAAGCATTTTACAGCAGGTTGGAGCAGCCTGTATCTCAGCACAGGAATAAGGTAGGGAAGAATTCTAAGGCTCATTTTGACTGCCTCCAGAAGTTAGATCAGATGGCAAATTGGATTTGGTGCTAGGTCTTTCCCTTTAGGTTTTACCCCAACAATGTTTTCATTAGTTTCGCTCACTCTCGAAATCAAGCATTTTACAGCAGGTTGGAGCAGCCTGTATCTCAGCACAGGAATAAGGTAGGGAAGAATTCTAAGGCTCATTTTGACTGCCTCCAGAAGTTAGATCAGATGGCAAATTGGATTTGGTGCTAGGTCTTTCCCTTTAGGTTTTACCCCAACAATGTTTTCATTAGTTTCGCTCACTCTCGAAATCAAGCATTTTACAGCAGGTTGGAGCAGCCTGTATCTCAGCACAGGAATAAGGTAGGGAAGAATTCTAAGGCTCATTTTGACTGCCTCCAGAAGTTAGATCAGATGGCAAATTGGATTTGGTGCTAGGTCTTTCCCTTTAGGTTTTACCCCAACAATGTTTTCATTAGTTTCGCTCACTCTCGAAATCAAGCATTTTACAGCAGGTTGGAGCAGCCTGTATCTCAGCACAGGAATAAGGTAGGGAAGAATTCTAAGGCTCATTTTGACTGCCTCCAGAAGTTAGATCAGATGGCAAATTGGATTTGGTGCTAGGTCTTTCCCTTTAGGTTTTACCCCAACAATGTTTTCATTAGTTTCGCTCACTCTCGAAATCAAGCATTTTACAGCAGGTTGGAGCAGCCTGTATCTCAGCACAGGAATAAGGTAGGGAAGAATTCTAAGGCTCATTTTGACTGCCTCCAGAAGTTAGATCAGATGGCAAATTGGATTTGGTGCTAGGTCTTTCCCTTTAGGTTTTACCCCAACAATGTTTTCATTAGTTTCGCTCACTCTCGAAATCAAGCATTTTACAGCAGGTTGGAGCAGCCTGTATCTCAGCACAGGAATAAGGTAGGGAAGAATTCTAAGGCTCATTTTGACTGCCTCCAGAAGTTAGATCAGATGGCAAATTGGATTTGGTGCTAGGTCTTTCCCTTTAGGTTTTACCCCAACAATGTTTTCATTAGTTTCGCTCACTCTCGAAATCAAGCATTTTACAGCAGGTTGGAGCAGCCTGTATCTCAGCACAGGAATAAGGTAGGGAAGAATTCTAAGGCTCATTTTGACTGCCTCCAGAAGTTAGATCAGATGGCAAATTGGATTTGGTGCTAGGTCTTTCCCTTTAGGTTTTACCCCAACAATGTTTTCATTAGTTTCGCTCACTCTCGAAATCAAGCATTTTACAGCAGGTTGGAGCAGCCTGTATCTCAGCACAGGAATAAGGTAGGGAAGAATTCTAAGGCTCATTTTGACTGCCTCCAGAAGTTAGATCAGATGGCAAATTGGATTTGGTGCTAGGTCTTTCCCTTTAGGTTTTACCCCAACAATGTTTTCATTAGTTTCGCTCACTCTCGAAATCAAGCATTTTACAGCAGGTTGGAGCAGCCTGTATCTCAGCACAGGAATAAGGTAGGGAAGAATTCTAAGGCTCATTTTGACTGCCTCCAGAAGTTAGATCAGATGGCAAATTGGATTTGGTGCTAGGTCTTTCCCTTTAGGTTTTACCCCAACAATGTTTTCATTAGTTTCGCTCACTCTCGAAATCAAGCATTTTACAGCAGGTTGGAGCAGCCTGTATCTCAGCACAGGAATAAGGTAGGGAAGAATTCTAAGGCTCATTTTGACTGCCTCCAGAAGTTAGATCAGATGGCAAATTGGATTTGGTGCTAGGTCTTTCCCTTTAGGTTTTACCCCAACAATGTTTTCATTAGTTTCGCTCACTCTCGAA
Source organism: Melanerpes formicivorus (assembly GCF_026170545.1). Classification (NCBI taxonomy): domain Eukaryota; kingdom Metazoa; phylum Chordata; class Aves; order Piciformes; family Picidae; genus Melanerpes; species Melanerpes formicivorus. The sequence goes on from NW_027142964.1 coordinate 97,829, forward strand.
ATCAAGCATTTTACAGCAGGTTGGAGCAGCCTGTATCTCAGCACAGGAATAAGGTAGGGAAGAATTCTAAGGCTCATTTTGACTGCCTCCAGAAGTTAGATCAGATGGCAAATTGGATTTGGTGCTAGGTCTTTCCCTTTAGGTTTTACCCCAACAATGTTTTCATTAGTTTCGCTCACTCTCGAAATCAAGCATTTTACAGCAGGTTGGAGCAGCCTGTATCTCAGCACAGGAATAAGGTAGGGAAGAATTCTAAGGCTCATTTTGACTGCCTCCAGAAGTTAGATCAGATGGCAAATTGGATTTGGTGCTAGGTCTTTCCCTTTAGGTTTTACCCCAACAATGTTTTCATTAGTTTCGCTCACTCTCGAAATCAAGCATTTTACAGCAGGTTGGAGCAGCCTGTATCTCAGCACAGGAATAAGGTAGGGAAGAATTCTAAGGCTCATTTTGACTGCCTCCAGAAGTTAGATCAGATGGCAAATTGGATTTGGTGCTAGGTCTTTCCCTTTAGGTTTTACCCCAACAATGTTTTCATTAGTTTCGCTCACTCTCGAAATCAAGCATTTTACAGCAGGTTGGAGCAGCCTGTATCTCAGCACAGGAATAAGGTAGGGAAGAATTCTAAGGCTCATTTTGACTGCCTCCAGAAGTTAGATCAGATGGCAAATTGGATTTGGTGCTAGGTCTTTCCCTTTAGGTTTTACCCCAACAATGTTTTCATTAGTTTCGCTCACTCTCGAAATCAAGCATTTTACAGCAGGTTGGAGCAGCCTGTATCTCAGCACAGGAATAAGGTAGGGAAGAATTCTAAGGCTCATTTTGACTGCCTCCAGAAGTTAGATCAGATGGCAAATTGGATTTGGTGCTAGGTCTTTCCCTTTAGGTTTTACCCCAACAATGTTTTCATTAGTTTCGCTCACTCTCGAAATCAAGCATTTTACAGCAGGTTGGAGCAGCCTGTATCTCAGCACAGGAATAAGGTAGGGAAGAATTCTAAGGCTCATTTTGACTGCCTCCAGAAGTTAGATCAGATGGCAAATTGGATTTGGTGCTAGGTCTTTCCCTTTAGGTTTTACCCCAACAATGTTTTCATTAGTTTCGCTCACTCTCGAAATCAAGCATTTTACAGCAGGTTGGAGCAGCCTGTATCTCAGCACAGGAATAAGGTAGGGAAGAATTCTAAGGCTCATTTTGACTGCCTCCAGAAGTTAGATCAGATGGCAAATTGGATTTGGTGCTAGGTCTTTCCCTTTAGGTTTTACCCCAACAATGTTTTCATTAGTTTCGCTCACTCTCGAAATCAAGCATTTTACAGCAGGTTGGAGCAGCCTGTATCTCAGCACAGGAATAAGGTAGGGAAGAATTCTAAGGATCATTTTGACTGCCTCCAGAAGTTAGATCAGATGGCAAATTGGATTTGGTGCTAGGTCTTTCCCTTTAGGTTTTACCCCAACAATGTTTTCATTAGTTTCGCTCACTCTCGAAATCAAGCATTTTACAGCAGGTTGGAGCAGCCTGTATCTCAGCACAGGAATAAGGTAGGGAAGAATTCTAAGGATCATTTTGACTGCCTCCAGAAGTTAGATCAGATGGCAAATTGGATTTGGTGCTAGGTCTTTCCCTTTAGGTTTTACCCCAACAATGTTTTCATTAGTTTCGCTCACTCTCGAAATCAAGCATTTTACAGCAGGTTGGAGCAGCCTGTATCTCAGCACAGGAATAAGGTAGGGAAGAATTCTAAGGCTCATTTTGACTGCCTCCAGAAGTTAGATCAGATGGCAAATTGGATTTGGTGCTAGGTCTTTCCCTTTAGGTTTTACCCCAACAATGTTTTCATTAGTTTCGCTCACTCTCGAAATCAAGCATTTTACAGCAGGTTGGAGCAGCCTGTATCTCAGCACAGGAATAAGGTAGGGAAGAATTCTAAGGCTCATTTTGACTGCCTCCAGAAGTTAGATCAGATGGCAAATTGGATTTGGTGCTAGGTCTTTCCCTTTAGGTTTTACCCCAACAATGTTTTCATTAGTTTCGCTCACTCTCGAAATCAAGCATTTTACAGCAGGTTGGAGCAGCCTGTATCTCAGCACAGGAATAAGGTAGGGAAGAATTCTAAGGCTCATTTTGACTGCCTCCAGAAGTTAGATCAGATGGCAAATTGGATTTGGTGCTAGGTCTTTCCCTTTAGGTTTTACCCCAACAATGTTTTCATTAGTTTCGCTCACTCTCGAAATCAAGCATTTTACAGCAGGTTGGAGCAGCCTGTATCTCAGCACAGGAATAAGGTAGGGAAGAATTCTAAGGCTCATTTTGACTGCCTCCAGAAGTTAGATCAGATGGCAAATTGGATTTGGTGCTAGGTCTTTCCCTTTAGGTTTTACCCCAACAATGTTTTCATTAGTTTCGCTCACTCTCGAAATCAAGCATTTTACAGCAGGTTGGAGCAGCCTGTATCTCAGCACAGGAATAAGGTAGGGAAGAATTCTAAGGCTCATTTTGACTGCCTCCAGAAGTTAGATCAGATGGCAAATTGGATTTGGTGCTAGGTCTTTCCCTTTAGGTTTTACCCCAACAATGTTTTCATTAGTTTCGCTCACTCTCGAAATCAAGCATTTTACAGCAGGTTGGAGCAGCCTGTATCTCAGCACAGGAATAAGGTAGGGAAGAATTCTAAGGCTCATTTTGACTGCCTCCAGAAGTTAGATCAGATGGCAAATTGGATTTGGTGCTAGGTCTTTCCCTTTAGGTTTTACCCCAACAATGTTTTCATTAGTTTCGCTCACTCTCGAAATCAAGCATTTTACAGCAGGTTGGAGCAGCCTGTATCTCAGCACAGGAATAAGGTAGGGAAGAATTCTAAGGCTCATTTTGACTGCCTCCAGAAGTTAGATCAGATGGCAAATTGGATTTGGTGCTAGGTCTTTCCCTTTAGGTTTTACCCCAACAATGTTTTCATTAGTTTCGCTCACTCTCGAAATCAAGCATTTTACAGCAGGTTGGAGCAGCCTGTATCTCAGCACAGGAATAAGGTAGGGAAGAATTCTAAGGATCATTTTGACTGCCTCCAGAAGTTAGATCAGATGGCAAATTGGATTTGGTGCTAGGTCTTTCCCTTTAGGTTTTACCCCAACAATGTTTTCATTAGTTTCGCTCACTCTCGAAATCAAGCATTTTACAGCAGGTTGGAGCAGCCTGTATCTCAGCACAGGAATAAGGTAGGGAAGAATTCTAAGGCTCATTTTGACTGCCTCCAGAAGTTAGATCAGATGGCAAATTGGATTTGGTGCTAGGTCTTTCCCTTTAGGTTTTACCCCAACAATGTTTTCATTAGTTTCGCTCACTCTCGAAATCAAGCATTTTACAGCAGGTTGGAGCAGCCTGTATCTCAGCACAGGAATAAGGTAGGGAAGAATTCTAAGGCTCATTTTGACTGCCTCCAGAAGTTAGATCAGATGGCAAATTGGATTTGGTGCTAGGTCTTTCCCTTTAGGTTTTACCCCAACAATGTTTTCATTAGTTTCGCTCACTCTCGAAATCAAGCATTTTACAGCAGGTTGGAGCAGCCTGTATCTCAGCACAGGAATAAGGTAGGGAAGAATTCTAAGGCTCATTTTGACTGCCTCCAGAAGTTAGATCAGATGGCAAATTGGATTTGGTGCTAGGTCTTTCCCTTTAGGTTTTACCCCAACAATGTTTTCATTAGTTTCGCTCACTCTCGAAATCAAGCATTTTACAGCAGGTTGGAGCAGCCTGTATCTCAGCACAGGAATAAGGTAGGGAAGAATTCTAAGGCTCATTTTGACTGCCTCCAGAAGTTAGATCAGATGGCAAATTGGATTTGGTGCTAGGTCTTTCCCTTTAGGTTTTACCCCAACAATGTTTTCATTAGTTTCGCTCACTCTCGAAATCAAGCATTTTACAGCAGGTTGGAGCAGCCTGTATCTCAGCACAGGAATAAGGTAGGGAAGAATTCTAAGGCTCATTTTGACTGCCTCCAGAAGTTAGATCAGATGGCAAATTGGATTTGGTGCTAGGTCTTTCCCTTTAGGTTTTACCCCAACAATGTTTTCATTAGTTTCGCTCACTCTCGAAATCAAGCATTTTACAGCAGGTTGGAGCAGCCTGTATCTCAGCACAGGAATAAGGTAGGGAAGAATTCTAAGGCTCATTTTGACTGCCTCCAGAAGTTAGATCAGATGGCAAATTGGATTTGGTGCTAGGTCTTTCCCTTTAGGTTTTACCCCAACAATGTTTTCATTAGTTTCGCTCACTCTCGAAATCAAGCATTTTACAGCAGGTTGGAGCAGCCTGTATCTCAGCACAGGAATAAGGTAGGGAAGAATTCTAAGGCTCATTTTGACTGCCTCCAGAAGTTAGATCAGATGGCAAATTGGATTTGGTGCTAGGTCTTTCCCTTTAGGTTTTACCCCAACAATGTTTTCATTAGTTTCGCTCACTCTCGAAATCAAGCATTTTACAGCAGGTTGGAGCAGCCTGTATCTCAGCACAGGAATAAGGTAGGGAAGAATTCTAAGGCTCATTTTGACTGCCTCCAGAAGTTAGATCAGATGGCAAATTGGATTTGGTGCTAGGTCTTTCCCTTTAGGTTTTACCCCAACAATGTTTTCATTAGTTTCGCTCACTCTCGAAATCAAGCATTTTACAGCAGGTTGGAGCAGCCTGTATCTCAGCACAGGAATAAGGTAGGGAAGAATTCTAAGGCTCATTTTGACTGCCTCCAGAAGTTAGATCAGATGGCAAATTGGATTTGGTGCTAGGTCTTTCCCTTTAGGTTTTACCCCAACAATGTTTTCATTAGTTTCGCTCACTCTCGAAATCAAGCATTTTACAGCAGGTTGGAGCAGCCTGTATCTCAGCACAGGAATAAGGTAGGGAAGAATTCTAAGGCTCATTTTGACTGCCTCCAGAAGTTAGATCAGATGGCAAATTGGATTTGGTGCTAGGTCTTTCCCTTTAGGTTTTACCCCAACAATGTTTTCATTAGTTTCGCTCACTCTCGAAATCAAGCATTTTACAGCAGGTTGGAGCAGCCTGTATCTCAGCACAGGAATAAGGTAGGGAAGAATTCTAAGGCTCATTTTGACTGCCTCCAGAAGTTAGATCAGATGGCAAATTGGATTTGGTGCTAGGTCTTTCCCTTTAGGTTTTACCCCAACAATGTTTTCATTAGTTTCGCTCACTCTCGAAATCAAGCATTTTACAGCAGGTTGGAGCAGCCTGTATCTCAGCACAGGAATAAGGTAGGGAAGAATTCTAAGGCTCATTTTGACTGCCTCCAGAAGTTAGATCAGATGGCAAATTGGATTTGGTGCTAGGTCTTTCCCTTTAGGTTTTACCCCAACAATGTTTTCATTAGTTTCGCTC
>NW_027142965.1:0-103103 GCF_026170545.1 Melanerpes formicivorus
GAAAGGCCTAGCACCAAATCCAATTTGCCATCTGATCTAACTTCTGGAGGCAGTCAAAATGAGTATTTGAATTCTTCCCTACCTTATTCCTGTGCTGAGATACAGGCTGCTCCAACCTGCTGTAAAATGCTTGATTTCGAGAGTGAGCGAAACTAATGAAAACATTGTTGGGGTAAAACCTAAAGGGAAAGACCTAGCACCAAATCCAATTTGCCATCTGATCTAACTTCTGGAGGCAGTCAAAATGATCCTTAGAATTCTTCCCTACCTTATTCCTGTGCTGAGATACAGGCTGCTCCAACCTGCTGTAAAATGCTTGATTTCGAGAGTGAGCGAAACTAATGAAAACATTGTTGGGGTAAAACCTAAAGGGAAAGACCTAGCACCAAATTGCATTGGCCATCTGATCTAACTTCTGGAGGCAGTCAAAATGATACTTAGAATTCTTCCCTACCTTATTCCTGTGCTGAGATACAGGCTGCTCCAACCTGCTGTAAAATGCTTGATTTCGAGAGTGAGCGAAACTAATGAAAACATTGTTGGGGTAAAACCTAAAGGGAAAGACCTAGAACCAAATTGCATTGGCCATCTGATCTAACTTCTGGAGGCAGTCAAAATGAGTATTTGAATTCTTCCCTACCTTATTCCTGTGCTGAGATACAGGCTGCTCCAACCTGCTGTAAAATGCTTGATTTCGAGAGTGAGCGAAACTAATGAAAACATTGTTGGGGTAAAACCTAAAGGGAAAGACCTAGCACCAAATCCAATTTGCCATCTGATCTAACTTCTGGAGGCAGTCAAAATGATCCTTAGAATTCTTCCCTACCTTATTCCTGTGCTGAGATACAGGCTGCTCCAACCTGCTGTAAAATGCTTGATTTCGAGAGTGAGCGAAACTAATGAAAACATTGTTGGGGTAAAACCTAAAGGGAAAGGCCTAGCACCAAATCCAATTTGCCATCTGATCTAACTTCTGGAGGCAGTCAAAATGATCCTTAGAATTCTTCCCTACCTTATTCCTGTGCTGAGATACAGGCTGCTCCAACCTGCTGTAAAATGCTTGATTTCGAGAGTGAGCGAAACTAATGAAAACATTGTTGGGGTAAAACCTAAAGGGAAAGACCTAGCACCAAATCCAATTTGCCATCTGATCTAACTTCTGGAGGCAGTCAAAATGAGCCTTAGAATTCTTCCCTACCTTATTCCTGTGCTGAGATACAGGCTGCTCCAACCTGCTGTAAAATGCTTGATTTCGAGAGTGAGCGAAACTAATGAAAACTTTGTTGGGGTAAAACCTAAAGGGAAAGACCTAGCACCAAATCCAATTTGCCATCTGATCTAACTTCTGGAGGCAGTCAAAATGATCCTTAGAATTCTTCCCTACCTTATTCCTGTGCTGAGATACAGGCTGCTCCAACCTGCTGTAAAATGCTTGATTTCGAGAGTGAGCGAAACTAATGAAAACATTGTTGGGGTAAAACCTAAAGGGAAAGACCTAGCACCAAATCCAATTTGCCATCTGATCTAACTTCTGGAGGCAGTCAAAATGATCCTTAGAATTCTTCCCTACCTTATTCCTGTGCTGAGATACAGGCTGCTCCAACCTGCTGTAAAATGCTTGATTTCGAGAGTGAGCGAAACTAATGAAAACATTGTTGGGGTAAAACCTAAAGGGAAAGACCTAGCACCAAATCCAATTTGCCATCTGATCTAACTTCTGGAGGCAGTCAAAATGAGTATTTGAATTCTTCCCTACCTTATTCCTGTGCTGAGATACAGGCTGCTCCAACCTGCTGTAAAATGCTTGATTTCGAGAGTGAGCGAAACTAATGAAAACATTGTTGGGGTAAAACCTAAAGGGAAAGACCTAGCACCAAATTGCATTGGCCATCTGATCTAACTTCTGGAGGCAGTCAAAATGATCCTTAGAATTCTTCCCTACCTTATTCCTGTGCTGAGATACAGGCTGCTCCAACCTGCTGTAAAATGCTTGATTTCGAGAGTGAGCGAAACTAATGAAAACATTGTTGGGGTAAAAGCTAAAGGGAAAGACCTAGCACCAAATCCAATTTGCCATCTGATCTAACTTCTGGAGGCAGTCAAAATGATCCTTAGAGTTCTTCCCTACCTTATTCCTGTGCTGAGATACAGGCTGCTCCAACCTGCTGTAAAATGCTTGATTTCGAGAGTGAGCGAAACTAATGAAAACATTGTTGGGGTAAAACCTAAAGGGAAAGACCTAGCACCAAATCCAATTTGCCATCTGATCTAACTTCTGGAGGCAGTCAAAATGATCCTTAGAATTCTTCCCTACCTTATTCCTGTGCTGAGATACAGGCTGCTCCAACCTGCTGTAAAATGCTTGATTTCGAGAGTGAGCGAAACTAATGAAAACATTGTTGGGGTAAAACCTAAAGGGGAAAGACCTAGCACCAAATTCCATTGGCCATCTGATCTAACTTCTGGAGGCAGTCAAAATGATCCTTAGAATTCTTCCCTACCTTATTCCTGTGCTGAGATACAGGCTGCTCCAACCTGCTGTAAAATGCTTGATTTCGAGAGTGAGCGAAACTAATGAAAACATTGTTGGGGTAAAACCTAAAGGGAAAGACCTAGCACCAAATCCAATTTGCCATCTGATCTAACTTCTGGAGGCAGTCAAAATGATCCTTAGAATTCTTCCCTACCTTATTCCTGTGCTGAGATACAGGCTGCTCCAACCTGCTGTAAAATGCTTGATTTCGAGAGTGATCGAAACTAATGAAAACATTGTTGGGGTAAAACCTAAAGGGAAAGGCCTAGCACCAAATCCAATTTGCCATCTGATCTAACTTCTGGAGGCAGTCAAAATGATCCTTAGAATTCTTCCCTACCTTATTCCTGTGCTGAGATACAGGCTGCTCCAACCTGCTGTAAAATGCTTGATTTCGAGAATGAAAACATTGTTGGGGTAAAACCTAAAGGGAAAGACCTAGCACCAAATCCAATTTGCCATCTGATCTAACTTCTGGAGGCAGTCAAAATGATCCTTAGAATTCTTCCCTACCTTATTCCTGTGCTGAGATACAGGCTGCTCCAACCTGCTGTAAAATGCTTGATTTCGAGAGTGAGCGAAACTAATGAAAACATTGTTGGGGTAAAACCTAAAGGGGAAAGACCTAGCACCAAATTGCATTGGCCATCTGATCTAACTTCTGGAGGCAGTCAAAATGATACTTAGAATTCTTCCCTACCTTATTCCTGTGCTGAGATACAGGCTGCTCCAACCTGCTGTAAAATGCTTGATTTCGAGAGTGAGCGAAACTAATGAAAACATTGTTGGGGTAAAACCTAAAGGGAAAGAAAAGACCTAGAACCAAATTGCATTGGCCATCTGATCTAACTTCTGGAGGCAGTCAAAATGAGTATTTGAATTCTTCCCTACCTTATTCCTGTGCTGAGATACAGGCTGCTCCAACCTGCTGTAAAATGCTTGATTTCTAGAGAGTGAGCGAAACTAATGAAAACATTGTTGGGGTAAAACCTAAAGGGAAAGACCTAGCACCAAATCCAATTTGCCATCTGATCTAACTTCTGGAGGCAGTCAAAATGATCCTTAGAATTCTTCCCTACCTTATTCCTGTGCTGAGATACAGGCTGCTCCAACCTGCTGTAAAATGCTTGATTTCGAGAGTGAGCGAAACTAATGAAAACATTGTTGGGGTAAAACCTAAAGGGAAAGGCCTAGCACCAAATCCAATTTGCCATCTGATCTAACTTCTGGAGGCAGTCAAAATGATCCTTAGAATTCTTCCCTACCTTATTCCTGTGCTGAGATACAGGCTGCTCCAACCTGCTGTAAAATGCTTGATTTCGAGAGTGAGCGAAACTAATGAAAACATTGTTGGGGTAAAACCTAAAGGGAAAGACCTAGCACCAAATCCAATTTGCCATCTGATCTAACTTCTGGAGGCAGTCAAAATGAGCCTTAGAATTCTTCCCTACCTTATTCCTGTGCTGAGATACAGGCTGCTCCAACCTGCTGTAAAATGCTTGATTTCGAGAGTGAGCGAAACTAATGAAAACATTGTTGGGGTAAAACCTAAAGGGAAAGACCTAGCACCAAATCCAATTTGCCATCTGATCTAACTTCTGGAGGCAGTCAAAATGATCCTTAGAATTCTTCCCTACCTTATTCCTGTGCTGAGATACAGGCTGCTCCAACCTGCTGTAAAATGCTTGATTTCGAGAGTGAGCGAAACTAATGAAAACATTGTTGGGGTAAAACCTAAAGGGAAAGACCTAGCACCAAATCCAATTTGCCATCTGATCTAACTTCTGGAGGCAGTCAAAATGAGCCTTAGAATTCTTCCCTACCTTATTCCTGTGCTGAGATACAGGCTGCTCCAACCTGCTGTAAAATGCTTGATTTCGAGAGTGAGCGAAAGGAAACTAATGAAAACATTGTTGGGGTAAAACCTAAAGGGAAAGACCTAGCACCAAATCCAATTTGCCATCTGATCTAACTTCTGGAGGCAGTCAAAATGATCCTTAGAATTCTTCCCTACCTTATTCCTGTGCTGAGATACAGGCTGCTCCAACCTGCTGTAAAATGCTTGATTTCGAGAGTGAGCGAAACTAATGAAAACATTGTTGGGGTAAAACCTAAAGGGAAAGACCTAGCACCAAATCCAATTTGCCATCTGATCTAACTTCTGGAGGCAGTCAAAATGATCCTTAGAATTCTTCCCTACCTTATTCCTGTGCTGAGATACAGGCTGCTCCAACCTGCTGTAAAATGCTTGATTTCGAGAGTGAGCGAAACTAATGAAAACATTGTTGGGGTAAAAGCTAAAGGGAAAGACCTAGCACCAAATCCAATTTGCCATCTGATCTAACTTCTGGAGGCAGTCAAAATGATCCTTAGAGTTCTTCCCTACCTTATTCCTGTGCTGAGATACAGGCTGCTCCAACCTGCTGTAAAATGCTTGATTTCGAGAGTGATCGAAACTAATGAAAACATTGTTGGGGTAAAACCTAAAGGGAAAGACCTAGCACCAAATCCAATTTGCCATCTGATCTAACTTCTGGAGGCAGTCAAAATGATCCTTAGAATTCTTCCCTACCTTATTCCTGTGCTGAGATACAGGCTGCTCCAACCTGCTGTAAAATGCTTGATTTCGAGAGTGAGCGAAACTAATGAAAACATTGTTGGGGTAAAACCTAAAGGGAAAGACCTAGCACCAAATTCCATTGGCCATCTGATCTAACTTCTGGAGGCAGTCAAAATGATCCTTAGAATTCTTCCCTACCTTATTCCTGTGCTGAGATAACAGGCTGCTCCAACCTGCTGTAAAATGCTTGATTTCGAGAGTGAGCGAAACTAATGAAAACATTGTTGGGGTAAAACCTAAAGGGAAAGACCTAGCACCAAATTGCATTGGCCATCTGATCTAACTTCTGGAGGCAGTCAAAATGAGTATTTGAATTCTTCCCTACCTTATTCCTGTGCTGAGATACAGGCTGCTCCAACCTGCTGTAAAATGCTTGATTTCGAGAGTGAGCGAAACTAATGAAAACATTGTTGGGGTAAAACCTAAAGGGAAAGACCTAGCACCAAATCCAATTTGCCATCTGATCTAACTTCTGGAGGCAGTCAAAATGATCCTTAGAATTCTTCCCTACCTTATTACTGTGCTGAGATACAGGCTGCTCCAACCTGCTGTAAAATGCTTGATTTCGAGAGTGAGCGAAACTAATGAAAACATTGTTGGGGTAAAACCTAAAGGGAAAGACCTAGCACCAAATCCAATTTGCCATCTGATCTAACTTCTGGAGGCAGTCAAAATGATCCTTAGAATTCTTCCCTACCTTATTCCTGTGCTGAGATACAGGCTGCTCCAACCTGCTGTAAAATGCTTGATTTCGAGAGTGATCGAAACTAATGAAAACATTGTTGGGGTAAAACCTAAAGGGAAAGGCCTAGCACCAAATCCAATTTGCCATCTGATCTAACTTCTGGAGGCAGTCAAAATGAGTATTTGAATTCTTCCCTACCTTATTCCTGTGCTGAGATACAGGCTGCTCCATCCTGCTGTAAAATGCTTGATTTCGAGAGTGAGCGAAACTAATGAAAACATTGTTGGGGTAAAACCTAAAGGGAAAGACCTAGCACCAAATCCAATTTGCCATCTGATCTAACTTCTGGAGGCAGTCAAAATGATCCTTAGAATTCTTCCCTACCTTATTCCTGTGCTGAGATACAGGCTGCTCCAACCTGCTGTAAAATGCTTGATTTCGAGAGTGATCGAAACTAATGAAAACATTGTTGGGGTAAAACCTAAAGGGAAAGACCTAGCACCAAATTGCATTGGCCATCTGATCTAACTTCTGGAGGCAGTCAAAATGATCCTTAGAATTCTTCCCTACCTTATTCCTGTGCTGAGATACAGGCTGCTCCAACCTGCTGTAAAATGCTTGATTTCGAGAGTGAGCGAAACTAATGAAAACATTGTTGGGGTAAAAGCTAAAGGGAAAGACCTAGAACCAAATTGCATTGGCCATCTGATCTAACTTCTGGAGGCAGTCAAAATGAGTATTTGAATTCTTCCCTACCTTATTCCTGTGCTGAGATACAGGCTGCTCCAACCTGCTGTAAAATGCTTGATTTCGAGAGTGAGCGAAACTAATGAAAACATTGTTGGGGTAAAACCTAAAGGGAAAGACCTAGCACCAAATCCAATTTGCCATCTGATCTAACTTCTGGAGGCAGTCAAAATGATCCTTAGAATTCTTCCCTACCTTATTCCTGTGCTGAGATACAGGCTGCTCCAACCTGCTGTAAAATGCTTGATTTCGAGAGTGAGCGAAACTAATGAAAACATTGTTGGGGTAAAACCTAAAGGGAAAGGCCTAGCACCAAATCCAATTTGCCATCTGATCTAACTTCTGGAGGCAGTCAAAATGATCCTTAGAATTCTTCCCTACCTTATTCCTGTGCTGAGATACAGGCTGCTCCAACCTGCTGTAAAATGCTTGATTTCGAGAGTGAGCGAAACTAATGAAAACATTGTTGGGGTAAAACCTAAAGGGAAAGACCTAGCACCAAATCCAATTTGCCATCTGATCTAACTTCTGGAGGCAGTCAAAATGAGCCTTAGAATTCTTCCCTACCTTATTCCTGTGCTGAGATACAGGCTGCTCCAACCTGCTGTAAAATGCTTGATTTCGAGAGTGAGCGAAACTAATGAAAACTTTGTTGGGGTAAAACCTAAAGGGAAAGACCTAGCACCAAATCCAATTTGCCATCTGATCTAACTTCTGGAGGCAGTCAAAATGATCCTTAGAATTCTTCCCTACCTTATTCCTGTGCTGAGATACAGGCTGCTCCAACCTGCTGTAAAATGCTTGATTTCGAGAGTGAGCGAAACTAATGAAAACATTGTTGGGGTAAAACCTAAAGGGAAAGACCTAGCACCAAATCCAATTTGCCATCTGATCTAACTTCTGGAGGCAGTCAAAATGATCCTTAGAATTCTTCCCTACCTTATTCCTGTGCTGAGATACAGGCTGCTCCAACCTGCTGTAAAATGCTTGATTTCGAGAGTGAGCGAAACTAATGAAAACATTGTTGGGGTAAAACCTAAAGGGAAAGACCTAGCACCAAATCCAATTTGCCATCTGATCTAACTTCTGGAGGCAGTCAAAATGAGTATTTGAATTCTTCCCTACCTTATTCCTGTGCTGAGATACAGGCTGCTCCAACCTGCTGTAAAATGCTTGATTTCGAGAGTGAGCGAAACTAATGAAAACATTGTTGGGGTAAAACCTAAAGGGAAAGACCTAGCACCAAATTGCATTGGCCATCTGATCTAACTTCTGGAGGCAGTCAAAATGATCCTTAGAATTCTTCCCTACCTTATTCCTGTGCTGAGATACAGGCTGCTCCAACCTGCTGTAAAATGCTTGATTTCGAGAGTGAGCGAAACTAATGAAAACATTGTTGGGGTAAAAGCTAAAGGGAAAGACCTAGCACCAAATCCAATTTGCCATCTGATCTAACTTCTGGAGGCAGTCAAAATGATCCTGAGAGTTCTTCCCTACCTTATTCCTGTGCTGAGATACAGGCTGCTCCAACCTGCTGTAAAATGCTTGATTTCGAGAGTGAGCGAAACTAATGAAAACATTGTTGGGGTAAAACCTAAAGGGAAAGACCTAGCACCAAATCCAATTTGCCATCTGATCTAACTTCTGGAGGCAGTCAAAATGATCCTTAGAATTCTTCCCTACCTTATTCCTGTGCTGAGATACAGGCTGCTCCAACCTGCTGTAAAATGCTTGATTTCGAGAGTGAGCGAAACTAATGAAAACATTGTTGGGGTAAAACCTAAAGGGAAAGACCTAGCACCAAATTCCATTGGCCATCTGATCTAACTTCTGGAGGCAGTCAAAATGATCCTTAGAATTCTTCCCTACCTTATTCCTGTGCTGAGATACAGGCTGCTCCAACCTGCTGTAAAATGCTTGATTTCGAGAGTGAGCGAAACTAATGAAAACATTGTTGGGGTAAAACCTAAAGGGAAAGACCTAGCACCAAATCCAATTTGCCATCTGATCTAACTTCTGGAGGCAGTCAAAATGATCCTTAGAATTCTTCCCTACCTTATTCCTGTGCTGAGATACAGGCTGCTCCAACCTGCTGTAAAATGCTTGATTTCGAGAGTGAGCGAAACTAATGAAAACATTGTTGGGGTAAAACCTAAAGGGAAAGACCTAGCACCAAATCCAATTTGCCATCTGATCTAACTTCTGGAGGCAGTCAAAATGATCCTTAGAATTCTTCCCTACCTTATTCCTGTGCTGAGATACAGGCTGCTCCAACCTGCTGTAAAATGCTTGATTTCGAGAGTGAGCGAAACTAATGAAAACATTGTTGGGGTAAAACCTAAAGGGAAAGACCTAGCACCAAATCCAATTTGCCATCTGATCTAACTTCTGGAGGCAGTCAAAATGAGTATTTGAATTCTTCCCTACCTTATTCCTGTGCTGAGATACAGGCTGCTCCAACCTGCTGTAAAATGCTTGATTTCGAGAGTGAGCGAAACTAATGAAAACATTGTTGGGGTAAAACCTAAAGGGAAAGACCTAGCACCAAATTGCATTGGCCATCTGATCTAACTTCTGGAGGCAGTCAAAATGATCCTTAGAATTCTTCCCTACCTTATTCCTGTGCTGAGATACAGGCTGCTCCAACCTGCTGTAAAATGCTTGATTTCGAGAGTGAGCGAAACTAATGAAAACATTGTTGGAGTAAAACCTAAAGGGAAAGACCTAGCACCAAATTGCATTGGCCATCTGATCTAACTTCTGGAGGCAGTCAAAATGATCCTTAGAATTCTTCCCTACCTTATTACTGTGCTGAGATACAGGCTGCTCCAACCTGCTGTAAAATGCTTGATTTCGAGAGTGAGCGAAACTAATGAAAACATTGTTGGGGTAAAACCTAAAGGGAAAGACCTAGCACCAAATCCAATTTGCCATCTGATCTAACTTCTGGAGGCAGTCAAAATGATCCTTAGAATTCTTCCCTACCTTATTCCTGTGCTGAGATACAGGCTGCTCCAACCTGCTGTAAAATGCTTGATTTCGAGAGTGAGCGAAACTAATGAAAACATTGTTGGGGTAAAACCTAAAGGGAAAGGCCTAGCACCAAATCCAATTTGCCATCTGATCTAACTTCTGGAGGCAGTCAAAATGATCCTTAGAATTCTTCCCTACCTTATTCCTGTGCTGAGATACAGGCTGCTCCAACCTGCTGTAAAATGCTTGATTTCGAGAGTGAGCGAAACTAATGAAAACATTGTTGGGGTAAAACCTAAAGGGAAAGACCTAGCACCAAATCCAATTTGCCATCTGATCTAACTTCTGGAGGCAGTCAAAATGATCCTTAGAATTCTTCCCTACCTTATTCCTGTGCTGAGATACAGGCTGCTCCAACCTGCTGTAAAATGCTTGATTTCGAGAGTGAGCGAAACTAATGAAAACATTGTTGGGGTAAAACCTAAAGGGAAAGACCTAGCACCAAATTGCATTGGCCATCTGATCTAACTTCTGGAGGCAGTCAAAATGATACTTAGAATTCTTCCCTACCTTATTCCTGTGCTGAGATACAGGCTGCTCCAACCTGCTGTAAAATGCTTGATTTCGAGAGTGAGCGAAACTAATGAAAACATTGTTGGGGTAAAAACCTAAAGGGAAAGACCTAGAACCAAATTGCATTGGCCATCTGATCTAACTTCTGGAGGCAGTCAAAATGAGTATTTGAATTCTTCCCTACCTTATTCCTGTGCTGAGATACAGGCTGCTCCAACCTGCTGTAAAATGCTTGATTTCGAGAGTGAGCGAAACTAATGAAAACATTGTTGGGGTAAAACCTAAAGGGAAAGACCTAGCACCAAATCCAATTTGCCATCTGATCTAACTTCTGGAGGCAGTCAAAATGAGCCTTAGAATTCTTCCCTACCTTATTCCTGTGCTGAGATACAGGCTGCTCCAACCTGCTGTAAAATGCTTGATTTCGAGAGTGAGCGAAACTAATGAAAACATTGTTGGGGTAAAACCTAAAGGGAAAGACCTAGCACCAAATCCAATTTGCCATCTGATCTAACTTCTGGAGGCAGTCAAAATGATCCTTAGAATTCTTCCCTACCTTATTCCTGTGCTGAGATACAGGCTGCTCCAACCTGCTGTAAAATGCTTGATTTCGAGAGTGAGCGAAACTAATGAAAACATTGTTGGGGTAAAACCTAAAGGGAAAGACCTAGCACCAAATCCAATTTGCCATCTGATCTAACTTCTGGAGGCAGTCAAAATGAGCCTTAGAATTCTTCCCTACCTTATTCCTGTGCTGAGATACAGGCTGCTCCAACCTGCTGTAAAATGCTTGATTTCGAGAGTGAGCGAAACTAATGAAAACTTTGTTGGGGTAAAACCTAAAGGGAAAGACCTAGCACCAAATCCAATTTGCCATCTGATCTAACTTCTGGAGGCAGTCAAAATGATCCTTAGAATTCTTCCCTACCTTATTCCTGTGCTGAGATACAGGCTGCTCCAACCTGCTGTAAAATGCTTGATTTCGAGAGTGAGCGAAACTAATGAAAACATTGTTGGGGGTAAAACCTAAAGGGAAAGACCTAGCACCAAATCCAATTTGCCATCTGATCTAACTTCTGGAGGCAGTCAAAATGATCCTTAGAATTCTTCCCTACCTTATTCCTGTGCTGAGATACAGGCTGCTCCAACCTGCTGTAAAATGCTTGATTTCGAGAGTGAGCGAAACTAATGAAAACATTGTTGGGGTAAAACCTAAAGGGAAAGACCTAGCACCAAATCCAATTTGCCATCTGATCTAACTTCTGGAGGCAGTCAAAATGATCCTTAGAATTCTTCCCTACCTTATTCCTGTGCTGAGATACAGGCTGCTCCAACCTGCTGTAAAATGCTTGATTTCGAGAGTGAGCGAAACTAATGAAAACATTGTTGGGGTAAAACCTAAAGGGAAAGACCTAGCACCAAATCCAATTTGCCATCTGATCTAACTTCTGGAGGCAGTCAAAATGAGCCTTAGAATTCTTCCCTACCTTATTCCTGTGCTGAGATACAGGCTGCTCCAACCTGCTGTAAAATGCTTGATTTCGAGAGTGAGCGAAACTAATGAAAACTTTGTTGGGGTAAAACCTAAAGGGAAAGACCTAGCACCAAATCCAATTTGCCACCTGATCTAACTTCTGGAGGCAGTCAAAATGATCCTTAGAATTCTTCCCTACCTTATTCCTGTGCTGAGATACAGGCTGCTCCAACCTGCTGTAAAATGCTTGATTTCGAGAGTGAGCGAAACTAATGAAAACATTGTTGGGGTAAAACCTAAAGGGAAAGACCTAGCACCAAATCCAATTTGCCATCTGATCTAACTTCTGGAGGCAGTCAAAATGATCCTTAGAATTCTTCCCTACCTTATTCCTGTGCTGAGATACAGGCTGCTCCAACCTGCTGTAAAATGCTTGATTTCGAGAGTGAGCGAAACTAATGAAAACATTGTTGGGGTAAAACCTAAAGGGAAAGACCTAGCACCAAATTGCATTGGCCATCTGATCTAACTTCTGGAGGCAGTCAAAATGATACTTAGAATTCTTCCCTACCTTATTCCTGTGCTGAGATACAGGCTGCTCCAACCTGCTGTAAAATGCTTGATTTCGAGAGTGAGCGAAACTAATGAAAACATTGTTGGGGTAAAACCTAAAGGGAAAGACCTAGCACCAAATCCAATTTGCCATCTGATCTAACTTCTGGAGGCAGTCAAAATGAGCCTTAGAATTCTTCCCTACCTTATTCCTGTGCTGAGATACAGGCTGCTCCAACCTGCTGTAAAATGCTTGATTTCGAGAGTGAGCGAAACTAATGAAAACATTGTTGGGGTAAAACCTAAAGGGAAAGACCTAGCACCAAATCCAATTTGCCATCTGATCTAACTTCTGGAGGCAGTCAAAATGATCCTTAGAATTCTTCCCTACCTTATTCCTGTGCTGAGATACAGGCTGCTCCAACCTGCTGTAAAATGCTTGATTTCGAGAGTGAGCGAAACTAATGAAAACATTGTTGGGGTAAAACCTAAAGGGAAAGACCTAGCACCAAATCCAATTTGCCATCTGATCTAACTTCTGGAGGCAGTCAAAATGATCCTTAGAATTCTTCCCTACCTTATTCCTGTGCTGAGATACAGGCTGCTCCAACCTGCTGTAAAATGCTTGATTTCGAGAGTGAGCGAAACTAATGAAAACATTGTTGGGGTAAAACCTAAAGGGAAAGACCTAGCACCAAATCCAATTTGCCATCTGATCTAACTTCTGGAGGCAGTCAAAATGAGCCTTAGAATTCTTCCCTACCTTATTCCTGTGCTGAGATACAGGCTGCTCCAACCTGCTGTAAAATGCTTGATTTCGAGAGTGAGCGAAACTAATGAAAACTTTGTTGGGGTAAAACCTAAAGGGAAAGACCTAGCACCAAATCCAATTTGCCATCTGATCTAACTTCTGGAGGCAGTCAAAATGATCCTTAGAATTCTTCCCTACCTTATTCCTGTGCTGAGATACAGGCTGCTCCAACCTACTGTAAAATGCTTGATTTCGAGAGTGAGCGAAACTAATGAAAACATTGTTGGGGTAAAACCTAAAGGGAAAGACCTAGCACCAAATCCAATTTGCCATCTGATCTAACTTCTGGAGGCAGTCAAAATGATCCTTAGAATTCTTCCCTACCTTATTCCTGTGCTGAGATACAGGCTGCTCCAACCTGCTGTAAAATGCTTGATTTCGAGAGTGAGCGAAACTAATGAAAACATTGTTGGGGTAAAACCTAAAGGGAAAGACCTAGCACCAAATCCAATTTGCCATCTGATCTAACTTCTGGAGGCAGTCAAAATGAGTATTTGAATTCTTCCCTACCTTATTCCTGTGCTGAGATACAGGCTGCTCCAACCTGCTGTAAAATGCTTGATTTCGAGAGTGAGCGAAACTAATGAAAACATTGTTGGGGTAAAACCTAAAGGGAAAGACCTAGCACCAAATTGCATTGGCCATCTGATCTAACTTCTGGAGGCAGTCAAAATGATCCTTAGAATTCTTCCCTACCTTATTCCTGTGCTGAGATACAGGCTGCTCCAACCTGCTGTAAAATGCTTGATTTCGAGAGTGAGCGAAACTAATGAAAACATTGTTGGGGTAAAAGCTAAAGGGAAAGACCTAGCACCAAATCCAATTTGCCATCTGATCTAACTTCTGGAGGCAGTCAAAATGATCCTTAGAGTTCTTCCCTACCTTATTCCTGTGCTGAGATACAGGCTGCTCCAACCTGCTGTAAAATGCTTGATTTCGAGAGTGAGCGAAACTAATGAAAACATTGTTGGGGTAAAACCTAAAGGGAAAGACCTAGCACCAAATCCAATTTGCCATCTGATCTAACTTCTGGAGGCAGTCAAAATGATCCTTAGAATTCTTCCCTACCTTATTCCTGTGCTGAGATACAGGCTGCTCCAACCTGCTGTAAAATGCTTGATTTCGAGAGTGAGCGAAACTAATGAAAACATTGTTGGGGTAAAACCTAAAGGGAAAGACCTAGCACCAAATTCCATTGGCCATCTGATCTAACTTCTGGAGGCAGTCAAAATGATCCTTAGAATTCTTCCCTACCTTATTCCTGTGCTGAGATACAGGCTGCTCCAACCTGCTGTAAAATGCTTGATTTCGAGAGTGAGCGAAACTAATGAAAACATTGTTGGGGTAAAACCTAAAGGGAAAGACCTAGCACCAAATCCAATTTGCCATCTGATCTAACTTCTGGAGGCAGTCAAAATGATCCTTAGAATTCTTCCCTACCTTATTCCTGTGCTGAGATACAGGCTGCTCCAACCTGCTGTAAAATGCTTGATTTCGAGAGTGAGCGAAACTAATGAAAACATTGTTGGGGTAAAACCTAAAGGGAAAGACCTAGCACCAAATCCAATTTGCCATCTGATCTAACTTCTGGAGGCAGTCAAAATGATCCTTAGAATTCTTCCCTACCTTATTCCTGTGCTGAGATACAGGCTGCTCCAACCTGCTGTAAAATGCTTGATTTCGAGAGTGAGCGAAACTAATGAAAACATTGTTGGGGTAAAACCTAAAGGGAAAGACCTAGCACCAAATACAATTTGCCATCTGATCTAACTTCTGGAGGCAGTCAAAATGAGTATTTGAATTCTTCCCTACCTTATTCCTGTGCTGAGATACAGGCTGCTCCAACCTGCTGTAAAATGCTTGATTTCGAGAGTGAGCGAAACTAATGAAAACATTGTTGGGGTAAAACCTAAAGGGAAAGACCTAGCACCAAATTGCATTGGCCATCTGATCTAACTTCTGGAGGCAGTCAAAATGATCCTTAGAATTCTTCCCTACCTTATTCCTGTGCTGAGATACAGGCTGCTCCAACCTGCTGTAAAATGCTTGATTTCGAGAGTGAGCGAAACTAATGAAAACATTGTTGGGGTAAAACCTAAAGGGAAAGACCTAGCACCAAATTGCATTGGCCATCTGATCTAACTTCTGGAGGCAGTCAAAATGATCCTTAGAATTCTTCCCTACCTTATTACTGTGCTGAGATACAGGCTGCTCCAACCTGCTGTAAAATGCTTGATTTCGAGAGTGAGCGAAACTAATGAAAACATTGTTGGGGTAAAACCTAAAGGGAAAGACCTAGCACCAAATCCAATTTGCCATCTGATCTAACTTCTGGAGGCAGTCAAAATGATCCTTAGAATTCTTCCCTACCTTATTCCTGTGCTGAGATACAGGCTGCTCCAACCTGCTGTAAAATGCTTGATTTCGAGAGTGAGCGAAACTAATGAAAACATTGTTGGGGTAAAACCTAAAGGGAAAGGCCTAGCACCAAATCCAATTTGCCATCTGATCTAACTTCTGGAGGCAGTCAAAATGATCCTTAGAATTCTTCCCTACCTTATTCCTGTGCTGAGATACAGGCTGCTCCAACCTGCTGTAAAATGCTTGATTTCGAGAGTGAGCGAAACTAATGAAAACATTGTTGGGGTAAAACCTAAAGGGAAAGACCTAGCACCAAATCCAATTTGCCATCTGATCTAACTTCTGGAGGCAGTCTAAATGATCCTTAGAATTCTTCCCTACCTTATTCCTGTGCTGAGATACAGGCTGCTCCAACCTGCTGTAAAATGCTTGATTTCGAGAGTGAGCGAAACTAATGAAAACATTGTTGGGGTAAAACCTAAAGGGAAAGACCTAGCACCAAATTGCATTGGCCATCTGATCTAACTTCTGGAGGCAGTCAAAATGATACTTAGAATTCTTCCCTACCTTATTCCTGTGCTGAGATACAGGCTGCTCCAACCTGCTGTAAAATGCTTGATTTCGAGAGTGAGCGAAACTAATGAAAACATTGTTGGGGTAAAACCTAAAGGGAAAGACCTAGAACCAAATTGCATTGGCCATCTGATCTAACTTCTGGAGGCAGTCAAAATGAGTATTTGAATTCTTCCCTACCTTATTCCTGTGCTGAGATACAGGCTGCTCCAACCTGCTGTAAAATGCTTGATTTCGAGAGTGAGCGAAACTAATGAAAACATTGTTGGGGTAAAACCTAAAGGGAAAGACCTAGCACCAAATCCAATTTGCCATCTGATCTAACTTCTGGAGGCAGTCAAAATGATCCTTAGAATTCTTCCCTACCTTATTCCTGTGCTGAGATACAGGCTGCTCCAACCTGCTGTAAAATGCTTGATTTCGAGAGTGAGCGAAACTAATGAAAACATTGTTGGGGTAAAACCTAAAGGGAAAGACCTAGCACCAAATCCAATTTGCCATCTGATCTAACTTCTGGAGGCAGTCAAAATGATCCTTAGAATTCTTCCCTACCTTATTCCTGTGCTGAGATACAGGCTGCTCCAACCTGCTGTAAAATGCTTGATTTCGAGAGTGAGCGAAACTAATGAAAACATTGTTGGGGTAAAACCTAAAGGGAAAGACCTAGCACCAAATCCAATTTGCCATCTGATCTAACTTCTGGAGGCAGTCAAAATGAGCCTTAGAATTCTTCCCTACCTTATTCCTGTGCTGAGATACAGGCTGCTCCAACCTGCTGTAAAATGCTTGATTTCGAGAGTGAGCGAAACTAATGAAAACTTTGTTGGGGTAAAACCTAAAGGGAAAGACCTAGCACCAAATCCAATTTGCCATCTGATCTAACTTCTGGAGGCAGTCAAAATGATCCTTAGAATTCTTCCCTACCTTATTCCTGTGCTGAGATACAGGCTGCTCCAACCTGCTGTAAAATGCTTGATTTCGAGAGTGAGCGAAACTAATGAAAACATTGTTGGGGTAAAACCTAAAGGGAAAGACCTAGCACCAAATCCAATTTGCCATCTGATCTAACTTCTGGAGGCAGTCAAAATGATCCTTAGAATTCTTCCCTACCTTATTCCTGTGCTGAGATACAGGCTGCTCCAACCTGCTGTAAAATGCTTGATTTCGAGAGTGAGCGAAACTAATGAAAACATTGTTGGGGTAAAACCTAAAGGGAAAGACCTAGCACCAAATCCAATTTGCCATCTGATCTAACTTCTGGAGGCAGTCAAAATGAGTATTTGAATTCTTCCCTACCTTATTCCTGTGCTGAGATACAGGCTGCTCCAACCTGCTGTAAAATGCTTGATTTCGAGAGTGAGCGAAACTAATGAAAACATTGTTGGGGTAAAACCTAAAGGGAAAGACCTAGCACCAAATTGCATTGGCCATCTGATCTAACTTCTGGAGGCAGTCAAAATGATCCTTAGAATTCTTCCCTACCTTATTCCTGTGCTGAGATACAGGCTGCTCCAACCTGCTGTAAAATGCTTGATTTCGAGAGTGAGCGAAACTAATGAAAACATTGTTGGGGTAAAAGCTAAAGGGAAAGACCTAGCACCAAATCCAATTTGCCATCTGATCTAACTTCTGGAGGCAGTCAAAATGATCCTTAGAGTTCTTCCCTACCTTATTCCTGTGCTGAGATACAGGCTGCTCCAACCTGCTGTAAAATGCTTGATTTCGAGAGTGAGCGAAACTAATGAAAACATTGTTGGGGTAAAACCTAAAGGGAAAGACCTAGCACCAAATTCCATTGGCCATCTGATCTAACGTCTGGAGGCAGTCAAAATGATCCTTAGAATTCTTCCCTACCTTATTCCTGTGCTGAGATACAGGCTGCTCCAACCTGCTGTAAAATGCTTGATTTCGAGAGTGAGCGAAACTAATGAAAACATTGTTGGGGTAAAACCTAAAGGGAAAGACCTAGCACCAAATCCAATTTGCCATCTGATCTAACTTCTGGAGGCAGTCAAAATGATCCTTAGAATTCTTCCCTACCTTATTCCTGTGCTGAGATACAGGCTGCTCCAACCTGCTGTAAAATGCTTGATTTCGAGAGTGAGCGAAACTAATGAAAACATTGTTGGGGGTAAAACCTAAAGGGAAAGACCTAGCACCAAATCCAATTTGCCATCTGATCTAACTTCTGGAGGCAGTCAAAATGATCCTTAGAATTCTTCCCTACCTTATTCCTGTGCTGAGATACAGGCTGCTCCAACCTGCTGTAAAATGCTTGATTTCGAGAGTGAGCGAAACTAATGAAAACATTGTTGGGGTAAAACCTAAAGGGAAAGACCTAGCACCAAATTCCATTGGCCATCTGATCTAACTTCTGGAGGCAGTCAAAATGAGTATTTGAATTCTTCCCTACCTTATTCCTGTGCTGAGATACAGGCTGCTCCAACCTGCTGTAAAATGCTTGATTTCGAGAGTGAGCGAAACTAATGAAAACATTGTTGGGGTAAAACCTAAAGGGAAAGACCTAGCACCAAATTGCATTGGCCATCTGATCTAACTTCTGGAGGCAGTCAAAATGATCCTTAGAATTCTTCCCTACCTTATTCCTGTGCTGAGATACAGGCTGCTCCAACCTGCTGTAAAATGCTTGATTTCGAGAGTGAGCGAAACTAATGAAAACATTGTTGGGGTAAAACCTAAAGGGAAAGACCTAGCACCAAATCCAATTTGCCATCTGATCTAACTTCTGGAGGCAGTCAAAATGATCCTTAGAGTTCTTCCCTACCTTATTCCTGTGCTGAGATACAGGCTGCTCCAACCTGCTGTAAAATGCTTGATTTCGAGAGTGAGCGAAACTAATGAAAACATTGTTGGGGTAAAACCTAAAGGGAAAGACCTAGCACCAAATTCCATTGGCCATCTGATCTAACTTCTGGAGGCAGTCAAAATGATCCTTAGAATTCTTCCCTACCTTATTCCTGTGCTGAGATACAGGCTGCTCCAACCTGCTGTAAAATGCTTGATTTCGAGAGTGAGCGAAACTAATGAAAACATTGTTGGGGTAAAACCTAAAGGGAAAGACCTAGCACCAAATCCAATTTGCCATCTGATCTAACTTCTGGAGGCAGTCAAAATGATCCTTAGAATTCTTCCCTACCTTATTCCTGTGCTGAGATACAGGCTGCTCCAACCTGCTGTAAAATGCTTGATTTCGAGAGTGAGCGAAACTAATGAAAACATTGTTGGGGTAAAACCTAAAGGGAAAGACCTAGCACCAAATCCAATTTGCCATCTGATCTAACTTCTGGAGGCAGTCAAAATGATCCTTAGAATTCTTCCCTACCTTATTCCTGTGCTGAGATACAGGCTGCTCCAACCTGCTGTAAAATGCTTGATTTCGAGAGTGAGCGAAACTAATGAAAACATTGTTGGGGTAAAACCTAAAGGGAAAGACCTAGCACCAAATCCAATTTGCCATCTGATCTAACTTCTGGAGGCAGTCAAAATGAGTATTTGAATTCTTCCCTACCTTATTCCTGTGCTGAGATACAGGCTGCTCCAACCTGCTGTAAAATGCTTGATTTCGAGAGTGAGCGAAACTAATGAAAACATTGTTGGGGTAAAACCTAAAGGGAAAGACCTAGCACCAAATTGCATTGGCCATCTGATCTAACTTCTGGAGGCAGTCAAAATGATCCTTAGAATTCTTCCCTACCTTATTCCTGTGCTGAGATACAGGCTGCTCCAACCTGCTGTAAAATGCTTGATTTCGAGAGTGAGCGAAACTAATGAAAACATTGTTGGGGTAAAACCTAAAGGGAAAGACCTAGCACCAAATCCAATTTGCCATCTGATCTAACTTCTGGAGGCAGTCAAAATGATCCTTTGAGTTCTTCCCTACCTTATTCCTGTGCTGAGATACAGGCTGCTCCAACCTGCTGTAAAATGCTTGATTTTGAGAGTGAGCGAAACTAATGAAAACATTGTTGGGGTAAAACCTAAAGGGAAAGACCTAGCACCAAATCCAATTTGCCATCTGATCTAACTTCTGGAGGCAGTCAAAATGATCCTTAGAATTCTTCCCTACCTTATTCCTGTGCTGAGATACAGGCTGCTCCAACCTGCTGTAAAATGCTTGATTTCGAGAGTGAGCGAAACTAATGAAAACATTGTTGGGGTAAAACCTAAAGGGAAAGACCTAGCACCAAATTCCATTGGCCATCTGATCTAACGTCTGGAGGCAGTCAAAATGATCCTTAGAATTCTTCCCTACCTTATTCCTGTGCTGAGATACAGGCTGCTCCAACCTGCTGTAAAATGCTTGATTTCGAGAGTGAGCGAAACTAATGAAAACATTGTTGGGGTAAAACCTAAAGGGAAAGACCTAGCACCAAATCCAATTTGCCATCTGATCTAACTTCTGGAGGCAGTCAAAATGATCCTTAGAATTCTTCCCTACCTTATTCCTGTGCTGAGATACAGGCTGCTCCAACCTGCTGTAAAATGCTTGATTTCGAGAGTGAGCGAAACTAATGAAAACATTGTTGGGGTAAAACCTAAAGGGAAAGACCTAGCACCAAATCCAATTTGCCATCTGATCTAACTTCTGGAGGCAGTCAAAATGAGCCTTAGAATTCTTCCCTACCTTATTCCTGTGCTGAGATACAGGCTGCTCCAACCTGCTGTAAAATGCTTGATTTCGAGAGTGAGCGAAACTAATGAAAACATTGTTGGGGTAAAACCTAAAGGGAAAGACCTAGCACCAAATTCCATTGGCCATCTGATCTAACGTCTGGAGGCAGTCAAAATGATCCTTAGAATTCTTCCCTACCTTATTCCTGTGCTGAGATACAGGCTGCTCCAACCTGCTGTAAAATGCTTGATTTCGAGAGTGAGCGAAACTAATGAAAACATTGTTGGGGTAAAACCTAAAGGGAAAGACCTAGCACCAAATCCAATTTGCCATCTGATCTAACTTCTGGAGGCAGTCAAAATGATCCTTAGAATTCTTCCCTACCTTATTCCTGTGCTGAGATACAGGCT
Organism: Melanerpes formicivorus; assembly: GCF_026170545.1. NCBI lineage: Eukaryota > Metazoa > Chordata > Aves > Piciformes > Picidae > Melanerpes > Melanerpes formicivorus. Next base: position 20,946 of record NW_027142965.1, read on the forward strand.
GCTCCAACCTGCTGTAAAATGCTTGATTTCGAGAGTGAGCGAAACTAATGAAAACATTGTTGGGGTAAAACCTAAAGGGAAAGACCTAGCACCAAATTCCATTGGCCATCTGATCTAACGTCTGGAGGCAGTCAAAATGATCCTTAGAATTCTTCCCTACCTTATTCCTGTGCTGAGATACAGGCTGCTCCAACCTGCTGTAAAATGCTTGATTTCGAGAGTGAGCGAAACTAATGAAAACATTGTTGGGGTAAAACCTAAAGGGAAAGACCTAGCACCAAATCCAATTTGCCATCTGATCTAACTTCTGGAGGCAGTCAAAATGATCCTTAGAATTCTTCCCTACCTTATTCCTGTGCTGAGATACAGGCTGCTCCAACCTGCTGTAAAATGCTTGATTTCGAGAGTGAGCGAAACTAATGAAAACATTGTTGGGGTAAAACCTAAAGGGAAAGACCTAGCACCAAATTCCATTGGCCATCTGATCTAACGTCTGGAGGCAGTCAAAATGATCCTTAGAATTCTTCCCTACCTTATTCCTGTGCTGAGATACAGGCTGCTCCAACCTGCTGTAAAATGCTTGATTTCGAGAGTGAGCGAAACTAATGAAAACATTGTTGGGGTAAAACCTAAAGGGAAAGACCTAGCACCAAATCCAATTTGCCATCTGATCTAACTTCTGGAGGCAGTCAAAATGATCCTTAGAATTCTTCCCTACCTTATTCCTGTGCTGAGATACAGGCTGCTCCAACCTGCTGTAAAATGCTTGATTTCGAGAGTGAGCGAAACTAATGAAAACATTGTTGGGGTAAAACCTAAAGGGAAAGACCTAGCACCAAATCCAATTTGCCACCTGATCTAACTTCTGGAGGCAGTCAAAATGAGCCTTAGAATTCTTCCCTACCTTATTCCTGTGCTGAGATACAGGCTGCTCCAACCTGCTGTAAAATGCTTGATTTCGAGAGTGAGCGAAACTAATGAAAACATTGTTGGGGTAAAACCTAAAGGGAAAGACCTAGCACCAAATTCCATTGGCCATCTGATCTAACGTCTGGAGGCAGTCAAAATGATCCTTAGAATTCTTCCCTACCTTATTCCTGTGCTGAGATACAGGCTGCTCCAACCTGCTGTAAAATGCTTGATTTCGAGAGTGAGCGAAACTAATGAAAACATTGTTGGGGTAAAACCTAAAGGGAAAGACCTAGCACCAAATCCAATTTGCCATCTGATCTAACTTCTGGAGGCAGTCAAAATGATCCTTAGAATTCTTCCCTACCTTATTCCTGTGCTGAGATACAGGCTGCTCCAACCTGCTGTAAAATGCTTGATTTCGAGAGTGAGCGAAACTAATGAAAACATTGTTGGGGTAAAACCTAAAGGGAAAGACCTAGCACCAAATTCCATTGGCCATCTGATCTAACGTCTGGAGGCAGTCAAAATGATCCTTAGAATTCTTCCCTACCTTATTCCTGTGCTGAGATACAGGCTGCTCCAACCTGCTGTAAAATGCTTGATTTCGAGAGTGAGCGAAACTAATGAAAACATTGTTGGGGTAAAACCTAAAGGGAAAGACCTAGCACCAAATCCAATTTGCCATCTGATCTAACTTCTGGAGGCAGTCAAAATGATCCTTAGAATTCTTCCCTACCTTATTCCTGTGCTGAGATACAGGCTGCTCCAACCTGCTGTAAAATGCTTGATTTCGAGAGTGAGCGAAACTAATGAAAACATTGTTGGGGTAAAACCTAAAGGGAAAGACCTAGCACCAAATCCAATTTGCCACCTGATCTAACTTCTGGAGGCAGTCAAAATGAGCCTTAGAATTCTTCCCTACCTTATTCCTGTGCTGAGATACAGGCTGCTCCAACCTGCTGTAAAATGCTTGATTTCGAGAGTGAGCGAAACTAATGAAAACATTGTTGGGGTAAAACCTAAAGGGAAAGACCTAGCACCAAATCCAATTTGCCATCTGATCTAACTTCTGGAGGCAGTCAAAATGATCCTTAGAATTCTTCCCTACCTTATTTCTGTGCTGAGATACAGGCTGCTCCAACCTGCTGTAAAATGCTTGATTTCGAGAGTGAGCGAAACTAATGAAAACATTGTTGGGGTAAAACCTAAAGGGAAAGACCTAGCACCAAATCCAATTTGCCATCTGATCTAACTTCTGGAGGCAGTCAAAATGATCCTTAGAATTCTTCCCTACCTTATTCCTGTGCTGAGATACAGGCTGCTCCAACCTGCTGTAAAATGCTTGATTTCGAGAGTGAGCGAAACTAATGAAAACATTGTTGGGGTAAAACCTAAAGGGAAAGACCTAGCACCAAATCCAATTTGCCATCTGATCTAACTTCTGGAGGCAGTCAAAATGATCCTTAGAATTCTTCCCTACCTTATTCCTGTGCTGAGATACAGGCTGCTCCAACCTGCTGTAAAATGCTTGATTTCGAGAGTGAGCTAAACTAATGAAAACATTGTTGGGGTAAAACCTAAAGGGAAAGACCTAGCACCAAATTGCATTGGCCATCTGATCTAACTTCTGGAGGCAGTCAAAATGATCCTTAGAATTCTTCCCTACCTTATTCCTGTGCTGAGATACAGGCTGCTCCAACCTGCTGTAAAATGCTTGATTTCGAGAGTGAGCGAAACTAATGAAAACATTGTTGGGGTAAAACCTAAAGGGAAAGACCTAGCACCAAATCCAATTTGCCATCTGATCTAACTTCTGGAGGCAGTCAAAATGATCCTTAGAATTCTTCCCTACCTTATTCCTGTGCTGAGATACAGGCTGCTCCAACCTGCTGTAAAATGCTTGATTTCGAGAGTGAGCGAAACTAATGAAAACATTGTTGGGGTAAAACCTAAAGGGAAAGACCTAGCACCAAATCCAATTTGCCATCTGATCTAACTTCTGGAGGCAGTCAAAATGATCCTTAGAATTCTTCCCTACCTTATTCCTGTGCTGAGATACAGGCTGCTCCAACCTGCTGTAAAATGCTTGATTTCGAGAGTGAGCGAAACTAATGAAAACATTGTTGGGGTAAAACCTAAAGGGAAAGACCTAGCACCGAATTCCATTGGCCATCTGATCTAACTTCTGGAGGCAGTCAAAATGAGTATTTGAATTCTTCCCTACCTTATTCCTGTGCTGAGATACAGGCTGCTCCAACCTGCTGTAAAATGCTTGATTTCGAGAGTGAGCGAAACTAATGAAAACATTGTTGGGCTAAAACCTAAAGGGAAAGGCCTAGCACCAAATTGCATTGGCCATCTGATCTAACTTCTGGAGGCAGTCAAAATGAGTATTTGAATTCTTCCCTACCTTATTCCTGTGCTGAGATACAGGCTGCTCCAACCTGCTGTAAAATGCTTGATTTCGAGAGTGAGCGAAACTAATGAAAACATTGTTGGGGTAAAACCTAAAGGGAAAGACCTAGCACCAAATCCAATTTGCCACCTGATCTAACTTCTGGAGGCAGTCAAAATGAGTATTTGAATTCTTCCCTACCTTATTCCTGTGCTGAGATACAGGATGCTCCAACCTGCTGTAAAATGCTTGATTTCGAGAGTGAGCGAAACTAATGAAAACATTGTTGGGGTAAAACCTAAAGGGAAAGACCTAGCACCAAATTGCATTGGCCATCTGATCTAACTTCTGGAGGCAGTCAAAATGAGTATTTGAATTCTTCCCTACCTTATTCCTGTGCTGAGATACAGGCTGCTCCAACCTGCTGTAAAATGCTTGATTTCGAGAGTGAGCGAAACTAATGAAAACATTGTTGGGGTAAAACCTAAAGGGAAAGACCTAGCACCAAATCCAATTTGCCATCTGATCTAACTTCTGGAGGCAGTCAAAATGATCCTTAGAATTCTTCCCTACCTTATTTCTGTGCTGAGATACAGGCTGCTCCAACCTGCTGTAAAATGCTTGATTTCGAGAGTGAGCGAAACTAATGAAAACATTGTTGGGGTAAAACCTAAAGGGAAAGACCTAGCACCAAATCCAATTTGCCATCTGATCTAACTTCTGGAGGCAGTCAAAATGAGTATTTGAATTCTTCCCTACCTTATTCCTGTGCTGAGATACAGGCTGCTCCAACCTGCTGTAAAATGCTTGATTTCGAGAGTGAGCGAAACTAATGAAAACATTGTTGGGGTAAAACCTAAAGGGAAAGACCTAGCACCAAATTGCATTGGCCATCTGATCTAACTTCTGGAGGCAGTCAAAATGATCCTTAGAATTCTTCCCTACCTTATTCCTGTGCTGAGATACAGGCTGCTCCAACCTGCTGTAAAATGCTTGATTTCGAGAGTGAGCGAAACTAATGAAAACTTTGTTGGGGTAAAACCTAAAGGGAAAGACCTAGCACCAAATCCAATTTGCCATCTGATCTAACTTCTGGAGGCAGTCAAAATGATCCTTAGAATTCTTCCCTACCTTATTCCTGTGCTGAGATACAGGCTGCTCCAACCTGCTGTAAAATGCTTGATTTCAAGAGTGAGCGAAACTAATGAAAACATTGTTGGGGTAAAACCTAAAGGGAAAGTCCTAGCACCAAATTGCATTGGCCATCTGATCTAACTTCTGGAGGCAGTCAAAATGATCCTTAGAATTCTTCCCTACCTTATTCCTGTGCTGAGATACAGGCTGCTCCAACCTGCTGTAAAATGCTTGATTTTGAGAGTGAGCGAAACTAATGAAAACATTGTTGGGGTAAAACCTAAAGGGAAAGGCCTAGCACCAAATTGCATTGGCCATCTGATCTAACTTCTGGAGGCAGTCAAAATGAGTATTTGAATTCTTCCCTACCTTATTCCTGTGCTGAGATACAGGCTGCTCCAACCTGCTGTAAAATGCTTGATTTCGAGAGTGAGCGAAACTAATGAAAACATTGTTGGGGTAAAACCTAAAGGGAAAGACCTAGCACCAAATCCAATTTGCCATCTGATCTAACTTCTGGAGGCAGTCAAAATGATCCTTAGAATTCTTCCCTACCTTATTCCTGTGCTGAGATACAGGCTGCTCCAACCTGCTGTAAAATGCTTGATTTCGAGAGTGAGCGAAACTAATGAAAACATTGTTGGGGTAAAACCTAAAGGGAAAGACCTAGCACCAAATCCAACTTGCCATCTGATCTAACTTCTGGAGGCAGTCAAAATGAGTATTTGAATTCTTCCCTACCTTATTCCTGTGCTGAGATACAGGCTGCTCCAACCTGCTGTAAAATGCTTGATTTCGAGAGTGAGCGAAACTAATGAAAACATTTTTGGAGTAAAACCTAAAGGGAAAGACCTAGCACCAAATCCAATTTGCCATCTGATCTAACTTCTGGAGGCAGTCAAAATGATCCTTAGAATTCTTCCCTACCTTATTCCTGTGCTGAGATACAGGCTGCTCCAACCTGCTGTAAAATGCTTGATTTCGAGAGTGAGCGAAACTAATGAAAACATTGTTGGGGTAAAACCTAAAGGGAAAGACCTAGCACTAAATTCCATTGGCCATCTGATCTAACTTCTGGAGGCAGTCAAAATGATCCTTAGAATTCTTCCCTACCTTATTCCTGTGCTGAGATACAGGCTGCTCCAACCTGCTGTAAAATGCTTGATTTTGAGAGTGAGCGAAACTAATGAAAACATTGTTGGGGTAAAACCTAAAGGGAAAGGCCTAGCACCAAATTGCATTGGCCATCTGATCTAACTTCTGGAGGCAGTCAAAATGAGTATTTGAATTCTTCCCTACCTTATTCCTGTGCTGAGATACAGGCTGCTCCAACCTGCTGTAAAATGCTTGATTTCGAGAGTGAGCGAAACTAATGAAAACATTGTTGGGGTAAAACCTAAAGGGAAAGACCTAGCACCAAATCCAATTTGCCATCTGATCTAACTTCTGGAGGCAGTCAAAATGATCCTTAGAATTCTTCCCTACCTTATTCCTGTGCTGAGATACAGGCTGCTCCAACCTGCTGTAAAATGCTTGATTTCGAGAGTGAGCGAAACTAATGAAAACATTGTTGGGGTAAAACCTAAAGGGAAAGACCTAGCACCAAATTGCATTGGCCATCTGATCTAACTTCTGGAGGCAGTCAAAATGATCCTTAGAATTCTTCCCTACCTTATTCCTGTGCTGAGATACAGGCTGCTCCAACCTGCTGTAAAATGCTTGATTTCGAGAGTGAGCGAAACTAATGAAAACATTGTTGGGGTAAAACCTAAAGGGAAAGACCTAGCACCAAATCCAATTTGCCATCTGATCTAACTTCTGGAGGCAGTCAAAATGATCCTTAGAATTCTTCCCTACCTTATTCCTGTGCTGAGATACAGGCTGCTCCAACCTGCTGTAAAATGCTTGATTTCGAGAGTGAGCGAAACTAATGAAAACATTGTTGGGGTAAAACCTAAAGGGAAAGACCTAGCACCAAATTGCATTGGCCATCTGATCTAACTTCTGGAGGCAGTCAAAATGATCCTTAGAATTCTTCCCTACCTTATTCCTGTGCTGAGATACAGGCTGCTCCAACCTGCTGTAAAATGCTTGATTTCGAGAGTGAGCGAAACTAATGAAAACATTGTTGGGGTAAAACCTAAAGGGAAAGACCTAGCACCAAATCCAACTTGCCATCTGATCTAACTTCTGCAGGCAGTCAAAATGAGTATTTGAATTCTTCCCTACCTTATTCCTGTGCTGAGATACAGGCTGCTCCAACCTGCTGTAAAATGCTTGATTTTGAGAGTGAGCGAAACTAATGAAAACATTGTTGGGGTAAAACCTAAAGGGAAAGGCCTAGCACCAAATCCAATTTGCCATCTGATCTAACTTCTGGAGGCAGTCAAAATGATCCTTAGAATTCTTCCCTACCTTATTCCTGTGCTGAGATACAGGCTGCTCCAACCTGCTGTAAAATGCTTGATTTCGAGAGTGAGCGAAACTAATGAAAACATTGTTGGGGTAAAACCTAAAGGGAAAGACCTAGCACCAAATTCCATTGGCCATCTGATCTAACTTCTGGAGGCAGTCAAAATGATCCTTAGAATTCTTCCCTACCTTATTCCTGTGCTGAGATACAGGCTGCTCCAACCTGCTGTAAAATGCTTGATTTCGAGAGTGAGCGAAACTAATGAAAACATTGTTGGGGTAAAACCTAAAGGGAAAGGCCTAGCACCAAATCCAATTTGCCATCTGATCTAACTTCTGGAGGCAGTCAAAATGAGTATTTGAATTCTTCCTTACCTTATTCCTGTGCTGAGATACAGGCTGCTCCAACCTGCTGTAAAATGCTTGATTTCGAGAGTGAGCGAAACTAATGAAAACATTGTTGGGGTAAAACCTAAAGGGAAAGGCCTAGCACCAAATCCAATTTGCCATCTGATCTAACTTCTGGAGGCAGTCAAAATGATCCTTAGAATTCTTCCCTACCTTATTCCTGTGCTGAGATACAGGCTGCTCCAACCTGCTGTAAAATGCTTGATTTCGAGAGTGAGCGAAACTAATGAAAACATTGTTGGGGTAAAACCTAAAGGGAAAGACCTAGCACCAAATTCCATTGGCCATCTGATCTAACTTCTGGAGGCAGTCAAAATGATCCTTAGAATTCTTCCCTACCTTATTCCTGTGCTGAGATACAGGCTGCTCCAACCTGCTGTAAAATGCTTGATTTCGAGAGTGAGCGAAACTAATGAAAACATTGTTGGGGTAAAACCTAAAGGGAAAGACCTAGCACCAAATCCAATTTGCCATCTGATCTAACTTCTGGAGGCAGTCAAAATGATCCTTAGAATTCTTCCCTACCTTATTCCTGTGCTGAGATACAGGCTGCTCCAACCTGCTGTAAAATGCTTGATTTCGAGAGTGAGCGAAACTAATGAAAACATTGTTGGGGTAAAACCTAAAGGGAAAGACCTAGCACTAAATTCCATTGGCCATCTGATCTAACTTCTGGAGGCAGTCAAAATGATCCTTAGAATTCTTCCCTACCTTATTCCTGTGCTGAGATACAGGCTGCTCCAACCTGCTGTAAAATGCTTGATTTTGAGAGTGAGCGAAACTAATGAAAACATTGTTGGGGTAAAACCTAAAGGGAAAGACCTAGCACCAAATCCAATTTGCCATCTGATCTAACTTCTGGAGGCAGTCAAAATGATCCTTAGAATTCTTCCCTACCTTATTCCTGTGCTGAGATACAGGCTGCTCCAACCTGCTGTAAAATGCTTGATTTCGAGAGTGAGCGAAACTAATGAAAACATTGTTGGGGTAAAACCTAAAGGGAAAGACCTAGCACCAAATCCAATTTGCCATCTGATCTAACTTCTGGAGGCAGTCAAAATGATCCTTAGAATTCTTCCCTACCTTATTCCTGTGCTGAGATACAGGCTGCTCCAACCTGCTGTAAAATGCTTGATTTCGAGAGTGAGCGAAACTAATGAAAACATTGTTGGGGTAAAACCTAAAGGGAAAGACCTAGCACCAAATTGCATTGGCCATCTGATCTAACTTCTGGAGGCAGTCAAAATGATCCTTAGAATTCTTCCCTACCTTATTCCTGTGCTGAGATACAGGCTGCTCCAACCTGCTGTAAAATGCTTGATTTCGAGAGTGAGCGAAACTAATGAAAACATTGTTGGGGTAAAACCTAAAGGGAAAGACCTAGCACCAAATCCAATTTGCCATCTGATCTAACTTCTGGAGGCAGTCAAAATGATCCTTAGAATTCTTCCCTACCTTATTCCTGTGCTGAGATACAGGCTGCTCCAACCTGCTGTAAAATGCTTGATTTCGAGAGTGAGCGAAACTAATGAAAACATTGTTGGGGTAAAACCTAAAGGGAAAGACCTAGCACCAAATTGCATTGGCCATCTGATCTAACTTCTGGAGGCAGTCAAAATGATCCTTAGAATTCTTCCCTACCTTATTCCTGTGCTGAGATACAGGCTGCTCCAACCTGCTGTAAAATGCTTGATTTCGAGAGTGAGCGAAACTAATGAAAACATTGTTGGGGTAAAACCTAAAGGGAAAGACCTAGCACCAAATCCAACTTGCCATCTGATCTAACTTCTGCAGGCAGTCAAAATGAGTATTTGAATTCTTCCCTACCTTATTCCTGTGCTGAGATACAGGCTGCTCCAACCTGCTGTAAAATGCTTGATTTTGAGAGTGAGCGAAACTAATGAAAACATTGTTGGGGTAAAACCTAAAGGGAAAGGCCTAGCACCAAATCCAATTTGCCATCTGATCTAACTTCTGGAGGCAGTCAAAATGATCCTTAGAATTCTTCCCTACCTTATTCCTGTGCTGAGATACAGGCTGCTCCAACCTGCTGTAAAATGCTTGATTTCGAGAGTGAGCGAAACTAATGAAAACATTGTTGGGGTAAAACCTAAAGGGAAAGACCTAGCACCAAATTCCATTGGCCATCTGATCTAACTTCTGGAGGCAGTCAAAATGATCCTTAGAATTCTTCCCTACCTTATTCCTGTGCTGAGATACAGGCTGCTCCAACCTGCTGTAAAATGCTTGATTTCGAGAGTGAGCGAAACTAATGAAAACATTGTTGGGGTAAAACCTAAAGGGAAAGGCCTAGCACCAAATCCAATTTGCCATCTGATCTAACTTCTGGAGGCAGTCAAAATGAGTATTTGAATTCTTCCTTACCTTATTCCTGTGCTGAGATACAGGCTGCTCCAACCTGCTGTAAAATGCTTGATTTCGAGAGTGAGCGAAACTAATGAAAACATTGTTGGGGTAAAACCTAAAGGGAAAGGCCTAGCACCAAATCCAATTTGCCATCTGATCTAACTTCTGGAGGCAGTCAAAATGATCCTTAGAATTCTTCCCTACCTTATTCCTGTGCTGAGATACAGGCTGCTCCAACCTGCTGTAAAATGCTTGATTTCGAGAGTGAGCGAAACTAATGAAAACATTGTTGGGGTAAAACCTAAAGGGAAAGACCTAGCACCAAATTCCATTGGCCATCTGATCTAACTTCTGGAGGCAGTCAAAATGATCCTTAGAATTCTTCCCTACCTTATTCCTGTGCTGAGATACAGGCTGCTCCAACCTGCTGTAAAATGCTTGATTTCGAGAGTGAGCGAAACTAATGAAAACATTGTTGGGGTAAAACCTAAAGGGAAAGACCTAGCACCAAATTCCATTGGCCATCTGATCTAACTTCTGGAGGCAGTCAAAATGATCCTTAGAATTCTTCCCTACCTTATTCCTGTGCTGAGATACAGGCTGCTCCAACCTGCTGTAAAATGCTTGATTTCAAGTGAGCGAAACTAATGAAAACATTGTTGGGGTAAAACCTAAAGGGAAAGACCTAGCACCAAATCCAATTTGCCATCTGATCTAACTTCTGGAGGCAGTCAAAATGATCCTTAGAATTCTTCCCTACCTTATTCCTGTGCTGAGATACAGGCTGCTCCAACCTGCTGTAAAATGCTTGATTTCGAGAGTGAGCGAAACTAATGAAAACATTGTTGGGGTAAAACCTAAAGGGAAAGACCTAGCACCAAATCCAATTTGCCATCTGATCTAACTTCTGGAGGCAGTCAAAATGATCCTTAGAATTCTTCCCTACCTTATTCCTGTGCTGAGATACAGGCTGCTCCAACCTGCTGTAAAATGCTTGATTTCGAGAGTGAGCGAAACTAATGAAAACATTGTTGGGGTAAAACCTAAAGGGAAAGACCTAGCACCAAATCCAATTTGCCATCTGATCTAACTTCTGGAGGCAGTCAAAATGATCCTTAGAATTCTTCCCTACCTTATTCCTGTGCTGAGATACAGGCTGCTCCAACCTGCTGTAAAATGCTTGATTTTGAGAGTGAGCGAAACTAATGAAAACATTGTTGGGGTAAAACCTAAAGGGAAAGACCTAGCACCAAATCCAATTTGCCATCTGATCTAACTTCTGGAGGCAGTCAAAATGATCCTTAGAATTCTTCCCTACCTTATTCCTGTGCTGAGATACAGGCTGCTCCAACCTGCTGTAAAATGCTTGATTTCGAGAGTGAGCGAAACTAATGAAAACATTGTTGGGGTAAAACCTAAAGGGAAAGGCCTAGCACCAAATCCAATTTGCCATCTGATCTAACTTCTGGAGGCAGTCAAAATGAGTATTTGAATTCTTCCCTACCTTATTCCTGTGCTGAGATACAGGCTGCTCCAACCTGCTGTAAAATGCTTGATTTCGAGAGTGAGCGAAACTAATGAAAACATTGTTGGGGTAAAACCTAAAGGGAAAGGCCTAGTACCAAATCCAATTTGCCATCTGATCTAACTTCTGGAGGCAGTCAAAATGATCCTTATAATTCTTCCCTACCTTATTCCTGTGCTGAGATACAGGCTGCTCCAACCTGCTGTAAAATGCTTGATTTCGAGAGTGAGCGAAACTAATGAAAACATTGTTGGGGTAAAACCTAAAGGGAAAGACCTAGCACCAAATTCCATTGGCCATCTGATCTAACTTCTGGAGGCAGTCAAAATGATCCTTAGAATTCTTCCCTACCTTATTCCTGTGCTGAGATACAGGCTGCTCCAACCTGCTGTAAAATGCTTGATTTCGAGAGTGAGCGAAACTAATGAAAACATTGTTGGGGTAAAACCTAAAGGGAAAGACCTAGCACCAAATCCAATTTGCCATCTGATCTAACTTCTGGAGGCAGTCAAAATGATCCTTAGAATTCTTCCCTACCTTATTCCTGTGCTGAGATACAGGCTGCTCCAACCTGCTGTAAAATGCTTGATTTCGAGTGAGCGAAACTAATGAAAACATTGTTGGGGTAAAACCTAAAGGGAAAGACCTAGCACCAAATCCAATTTGCCATCTGATCTAACTTCTGGAGGCAGTCAAAATGATCCTTAGAATTCTTCCCTACCTTATTCCTGTGCTGAGATACAGGCTGCTCCAACCTGCTGTAAAATGCTTGATTTCGAGAGTGAGCGAAACTAATGAAAACATTGTTGGGGTAAAACCTAAAGGGAAAGACCTAGCACCAAATCCAATTTGCCATCTGATCTAACTTCTGGAGGCAGTCAAAATGAGTATTTGAATTCTTCCCTACCTTATTCCTGTGCTGAGATACAGGCTGCTCCAACCTGCTGTAAAATGCTTGATTTCGAGAGTGAGCGAAACTAATGAAAACATAGTTGGGGTAAAACCTAAAGGGAAAGACCTAGCACCAAATCCAATTTGCCATCTGATCTAACTTCTGGAGGCAGTCAAAATGAGTATTTGAATTCTTCCCTACCTTATTCCTGTGCTGAGATACAGGCTGCTCCAACCTGCTGTAAAATGCTTGATTTCGAGAGTGAGCGAAACTAATGAAAACATTGTTGGGGTAAAACCTAAAGGGAAAGACCTAGCACCAAATCCAATTTGCCATCTGATCTAACTTCTGGAGGCAGTCAAAATGATCCTTAGAATTCTTCCCTACCTTATTCCTGTGCTGAGATACAGGCTGCTCCAACCTGCTGTAAAATGCTTGATTTCGAGAGTGAGCGAAACTAATGAAAACATTGTTGGGGTAAAACCTAAAGGGAAAGACCTAGCACCAAATCCAATTTGCCATCTGATCTAACTTCTGGAGGCAGTCAAAATGATCCTTAGAATTCTTCCCTACCTTATTCCTGTGCTGAGATACAGGCTGCTCCAACCTGCTGTAAAATGCTTGATTTCGAGAGTGAGCGAAACTAATGAAAACATTGTTGGGGTAAAACCTAAAGGGAAAGGCCTAGCACCAAATCCAATTTGCCATCTGATCTAACTTCTGGAGGCAGTCAAAATGATCCTTAGAATTCTTCCCTACCTTATTCCTGTGCTGAGATACAGGCTGCTCCAACCTGCTGTAAAATGCTTGATTTCGAGAGTGAGCGAAACTAATGAAAACATTGTTGGGGTAAAACCTAAAGGGAAAGACCTAGCACCAAATCCAATTTGCCATCTGATCTAACTTCTGGAGGCAGTCAAAATGATCCTTAGAATTCTTCCCTACCTTATTCCTGTGCTGAGATACAGGCTGCTCCAACCTGCTGTAAAATGCTTGATTTCGAGAGTGAGCGAAACTAATGAAAACATTGTTGGGGTAAAACCTAAAGGGAAAGACCTAGCACCAAATTCCATTGGCCATCTGATCTAACTTCTGGAGGCAGTCAAAATGATCCTTAGAATTCTTCCCTACCTTATTCCTGTGCTGAGATACAGGCTGCTCCAACCTGCTGTAAAATGCTTGATTTCGAGAGTGAGCGAAACTAATGAAAACATTGTTGGGGTAAAACCTAAAGGGAAAGACCTAGCACCAAATCCAATTTGCCATCTGATCTAACTTCTGGAGGCAGTCAAAATGATCCTTAGAATTCTTCCCTACCTTATTCCTGTGCTGAGATACAGGCTGCTCCAACCTGCTGTAAAATGCTTGATTTCGAGAGTGAGCGAAACTAATGAAAACATTGTTGGGGTAAAACCTAAAGGGAAAGACCTAGCACCAAATCCAATTTGCCATCTGATCTAACTTCTGGAGGCAGTCAAAATGAGTATTTGAATTCTTCCCTACCTTATTCCTGTGCTGAGATACAGGCTGCTCCAACCTGCTGTAAAATGCTTGATTTCGAGAGTGAGCGAAACTAATGAAAACATTGTTGGGGTAAAACCTAAAGGGAAAGACCTAGCACCAAATCCAATTTGCCATCTGATCTAACTTCTGGAGGCAGTCAAAATGAGTATTTGAATTCTTCCCTACCTTATTCCTGTGCTGAGATACAGGCTGCTCCAACCTGCTGTAAAATGCTTGATTTCGAGAGTGAGCGAAACTAATGAAAACATTGTTGGGGTAAAACCTAAAGGGAAAGACCTAGCACCAAATCCAATTTGCCATCTGATCTAACTTCTGGAGGCAGTCAAAATGATCCTTAGAATTCTTCCCTACCTTATTCCTGTGCTGAGATACAGGCTGCTCCAACCTGCTGTAAAATGCTTGATTTCGAGAGTGAGCGAAACTAATGAAAACATTGTTGGGGTAAAACCTAAAGGGAACGACCTAGCACCAAATTCCATTGGCCATCTGATCTAACTTCTGGAGGCAGTCAAAATGATCCTTAGAATTCTTCCCTACCTTATTCCTGTGCTGAGATACAGGCTGCTCCAACCTGCTGTAAAATGCTTGATTTCGAGAGTGAGCGAAACTAATGAAAACATTGTTGGGGTAAAACCTAAAGGGAAAGACCTAGCACCAAATCCAATTTGCCATCTGATCTAACTTCTGGAGGCAGTCAAAATGATCCTTAGAATTCTTCCCTACCTTATTCCTGTGCTGAGATACAAGCTGCTCCAACCTGCTGTAAAATGCTTGATTTCGAGAGTGAGCGAAACTAATGAAAACATTGTTGGGGTAAAACCTAAAGGGAAAGACCTAGCACCAAATTGCATTGGCCATCTGATCTAACTTCTGGAGGCAGTCAAAATGATCCTTAGAATTCTTCCCTACCTTATTCCTGTGCTGAGATACAGGCTGCTCCAACCTGCTGTAAAATGCTTGATTTCGAGAGTGAGCGAAACTAATGAAAACATTGTTGGGGTAAAACCTAAAGGGAAAGACCTAGCACCAAATCCAACTTGCCATCTGATCTAACTTCCGCAGGCAGTCAAAATGAGTATTTGAATTCTTCCCTACCTTATTCCTGTGCTGAGATACAGGCTGCTCCAACCTGCTGTAAAATGCTTGATTTTGAGAGTGAGCGAAACTAATGAAAACATTGTTGGGGTAAAACCTAAAGGGAAAGGCCTAGCACCAAATCCAATTTGCCATCTGATCTAACTTCTGGAGGCAGTCAAAATGATCCTTAGAATTCTTCCCTACCTTATTCCTGTGCTGAGATACAGGCTGCTCCAACCTGCTGTAAAATGCTTGATTTCGAGAGTGAGCGAAACTAATGAAAACATTGTTGGGGTAAAACCTAAAGGGAAAGACCTAGCACCAAATTCCATTGGCCATCTGATCTAACTTCTGGAGGCAGTCAAAATGATCCTTAGAATTCTTCCCTACCTTATTCCTGTGCTGAGATACAGGCTGCTCCAACCTGCTGTAAAATGCTTGATTTCGAGAGTGAGCGAAACTAATGAAAACATTGTTGGGGTAAAACCTAAAGGGAAAGGCCTAGCACCAAATCCAATTTGCCATCTGATCTAACTTCTGGAGGCAGTCAAAATGAGTATTTGAATTCTTCCTTACCTTATTCCTGTGCTGAGATACAGGCTGCTCCAACCTGCTGTAAAATGCTTGATTTCGAGAGTGAGCGAAACTAATGAAAACATTGTTGGGGTAAAACCTAAAGGGAAAGGCCTAGCACCAAATCCAATTTGCCATCTGATCTAACTTCTGGAGGCAGTCAAAATGATCCTTAGAATTCTTCCCTACCTTATTCCTGTGCTGAGATACAGGCTGCTCCAACCTGCTGTAAAATGCTTGATTTCGAGAGTGAGCGAAACTAATGAAAACATTGTTGGGGTAAAACCTAAAGGGAAACACCTAGCACCAAATTCCATTGGCCATCTGATCTAACTTCTGGAGGCAGTCAAAATGATCCTTAGAATTCTTCCCTACCTTATTCCTGTGCTGAGATACAGGCTGCTCCAACCTGCTGTAAAATGCTTGATTTCGAGAGTGAGCGAAACTAATGAAAACATTGTTGGGGTAAAACCTAAAGGGAAAGACCTAGCACCAAATTCCATTGGCCATCTGATCTAACTTCTGGAGGCAGTCAAAATGATCCTTAGAATTCTTCCCTACCTTATTCCTGTGCTGAGATACAGGCTGCTCCAACCTGCTGTAAAATGCTTGATTTCAAGTGAGCGAAACTAATGAAAACATTGTTGGGGTAAAACCTAAAGGGAAAGACCTAGCACCAAATCCAATTTGCCATCTGATCTAACTTCTGGAGGCAGTCAAAATGATCCTTAGAATTCTTCCCTACCTTATTCCTGTGCTGAGATACAGGCTGCTCCAACCTGCTGTAAAATGCTTGATTTCGAGAGTGAGCGAAACTAATGAAAACATTGTTGGGGTAAAACCTAAAGGGAAAGACCTAGCACCAAATCCAATTTGCCATCTGATCTAACTTCTGGAGGCAGTCAAAATGAGTATTTGAATTCTTCCCTACCTTATTCCTGTGCTGAGATACAGGCTGCTCCAACCTGCTGTAAAATGCTTGATTTCGAGAGTGAGCGAAACTAATGAAAACATTGTTGGGGTAAAACCTAAAGGGAAAGACCTAGCACCAAATTCCATTGGCCATCTGATCTAACTTCTGGAGGCAGTCAAAATGATCCTTAGAATTCTTCCCTACCTTATTCCTGTGCTGAGATACAGGCTGCTCCAACCTGCTGTAAAATGCTTGATTTCGAGAGTGAGCGAAACTAATGAAAACATTGTTGGGGTAAAACCTAAAGGGAAAGACCTAGCACCAAATCCAATTTGCCATCTGATCTAACTTCTGGAGGCAGTCAAAATGATCCTTAGAATTCTTCCCTACCTTATTCCTGTGCTGAGATACAGGCTGCTCCAACCTGCTGTAAAATGCTTGATTTCGAGAGTGAGCGAAACTAATGAAAACATTGTTGGGGTAAAACCTAAAGGGAAAGACCTAGCACCAAATCCAATTTGCCATCTGATCTAACTTCTGGAGGCAGTCAAAATGATCCTTAGAATTCTTCCCTACCTTATTCCTGTGCTGAGATACAGGCTGCTCCAACCTGCTGTAAAATGCTTGATTTCGAGAGTGAGCGAAACTAATGAAAACATTGTTGGGGTAAAACCTAAAGGGAAAGACCTAGCACCAAATCCAATTTGCCATCTGATCTAACTTCTGGAGGCAGTCAAAATGATCCTTAGAATTCTTCCCTACCTTATTCCTGTGCTGAGATACAGGCTGCTCCAACCTGCTGTAAAATGCTTGATTTTGAGAGTGAGCGAAACTAATGAAAACTTTGTTGGGGTAAAACCTAAAGGGAAAGACCTAGCACCGAATTCCATTGGCCATCTGATCTAACTTCTGGAGGCAGTCAAAATGATCCTTAGAATTCTTCCCTACCTTATTCCTGTGCTGAGATACAGGCTGCTCCAACCTGCTGTAAAATGCTTGATTTCGAGAGTGAGCGAAACTAATGAAAACATTGTTGGGGTAAAACCTAAAGGGAAAGGCCTAGCACCAAATCCAATTTGCCATCTGATCTAACTTCTGGAGGCAGTCAAAATGATCCTTAGAATTCTTCCCTACCTTATTCCTGTGCTGAGATACAGGCTGCTCCAACCTGCTGTAAAATGCTTGATTTCGAGAGTGAGCGAAACTAATGAAAACATTGTTGGGGTAAAACCTAAAGGGAAAGGCCTAGCACCAAATCCAATTTGCCATCTGATCTAACTTCTGGAGGCAGTCAAAATGATCCTTAGAATTCTTCCCTACCTTATTCCTGTGCTGAGATACAGGCTGCTCCAACCTGCTGTAAAATGCTTGATTTCGAGAGTGAGCGAAACTAATGAAAACATTGTTGGGGTAAAACCTAAAGGGAAAGACCTAGCACCAAATCCAATTTGCCATCTGATCTAACTTCTGGAGGCAGTCAAAATGATCCTTAGAATTCTTCCCTACCTTATTCCTGTGCTGAGATACAGGCTGCTCCAACCTGCTGTAAAATGCTTGATTTTGAGAGTGAGCGAAACTAATGAAAACATTGTTGGGGTAAAACCTAAAGGGAAAGACCTAGCACCGAATTCCATTGGCCATCTGATCTAACTTCTGGAGGCAGTCAAAATGATCCTTAGAATTCTTCCCTACCTTATTCCTGTGCTGAGATACAGGCTGCTCCAACCTGCTGTAAAATGCTTGATTTCGAGAGTGAGCGAAACTAATGAAAACATTGTTGGGGTAAAACCTAAAGGGAAAGGCCTAGCACCAAATCCAATTTGCCATCTGATCTAAATTCTGGAGGCAGTCAAAATGAGTATTTGAATTCTTCCCTACCTTATTCCTGTGCTGAGATACAGGCTGCTCCAACCTGCTGTAAAATGCTTGATTTCGAGAGTGAGCGAAACTAATGAAAACATTGTTGGGGTAAAACCTAAAGGGAAAGGCCTAGCACCAAATCCAATTTGCCATCTGATCTAACTTCTGGAGGCAGTCAAAATGATCCTTATAATTCTTCCCTACCTTATTCCTGTGCTGAGATACAGGCTGCTCCAACCTGCTGTAAAATGCTTGATTTCGAGAGTGAGCGAAACTAATGAAAACATTGTTGGGGTAAAACCTAAAGGGAAAGACCTAGCACCAAATCCAATTTGCCATCTGATCTAACTTCTGGAGGCAGTCAAAATGAGCCTTAGAATTCTTCCCTACCTTATTCCTGTGCTGAGATACAGGCTGCTCCAACCTGCTGTAAAATGCTTGATTTCGAGAGTGAGCGAAACTAATGAAAACATTGTTGGGGTAAAACCTAAAGGGAAAGACCTAGCACCAAATCCAATTTGCCATCTGATCTAACTTCTGGAGGCAGTCAAAATGATCCTTAGAATTCTTCCCTACCTTATTCCTGTGCTGAGATACAGGCTGCTCCAACCTGCTGTAAAATGCTTGATTTCGAGAGTGAGCGAAACTAATGAAAACATTGTTGGGGTAAAACCTAAAGGGAAAGACCTAGCACCAAATCCAATTTGCCATCTGATCTAACTTCTGGAGGCAGTCAAAATGATCCTTAGAATTCTTCCCTACCTTATTCCTGTGCTGAGATACAGGCTGCTCCAACCTGCTGTAAAATGCTTGATTTTGAGAGTGAGCGAAACTAATGAAAACATTGTTGGGGTAAAACCTAAAGGGAAAGACCTAGCACCGAATTCCATTGGCCATCTGATCTAACTTCTGGAGGCAGTCAAAATGATCCTTAGAATTCTTCCCTACCTTATTCCTGTGCTGAGATACAGGCTGCTCCAACCTGCTGTAAAATGCTTGATTTCGAGAGTGAGCGAAACTAATGAAAACATTGTTGGGGTAAAACCTAAAGGGAAAGGCCTAGCACCAAATCCAATTTGCCATCTGATCTAACTTCTGGAGGCAGTCAAAATGAGTATTTGAATTCTTCCCTACCTTATTCCTGTGCTGAGATACAGGCTGCTCCAACCTGCTGTAAAATGCTTGATTTCGAGAGTGAGCGAAACTAATGAAAACATTGTTGGGGTAAAACCTAAAGGGAAAGGCCTAGCACCAAATCCAATTTGCCATCTGATCTAACTTCTGGAGGCAGTCAAAATGATCCTTAGAATTCTTCCCTACCTTATTCCTGTGCTGAGATACAGGCTGCTCCAACCTGCTGTAAAATGCTTGATTTCGAGAGTGAGCGAAACTAATGAAAACATTGTTGGGGTAAAACCTAAAGGGAAAGACCTAGCACCAAATCCAATTTGCCATCTGATCTAACTTCTGGAGGCAGTCAAAATGATCCTTAGAATTCTTCCCTACCTTATTCCTGTGCTGAGATACAGGCTGCTCCAACCTGCTGTAAAATGCTTGATTTTGAGAGTGAGCGAAACTAATGAAAACATTGTTGGGGTAAAACCTAAAGGGAAAGACCTCGCACCGAATTCCATTGGCCATCTGATCTAACTTCTGGAGGCAGTCAAAATGATCCTTAGAATTCTTCCCTACCTTATTCCTGTGCTGAGATACAGGCTGCTCCAACCTGCTGTAAAATGCTTGATTTCGAGAGTGAGCGAAACTAATGAAAACATTGTTGGGGTAAAACCTAAAGGGAAAGGCCTAGCACCAAATCCAATTTGCCATCTGATCTAACTTCTGGAGGCAGTCAAAATGAGTATTTGAATTCTTCCCTACCTTATTCCTGTGCTGAGATACAGGCTGCTCCAACCTGCTGTAAAATGCTTGATTTCGAGAGTGAGCGAAACTAATGAAAACATTGTTGGGGTAAAACCTAAAGGGAAAGGCCTAGCACCAAATCCAATTTGCCATCTGATCTAACTTCTGGAGGCAGTCAAAATGATCCTTATAATTCTTCCCTACCTTATTCCTGTGCTGAGATACAGGCTGCTCCAACCTGCTGTAAAATGCTTGATTTCGAGAGTGAGCGAAACTAATGAAAACATTGTTGGGGTAAAACCTAAAGGGAAAGACCTAGCACCAAATTCCATTGGCCATCTGATCTAACTTCTGGAGGCAGTCAAAATGATCCTTAGAATTCTTCCCTACCTTATTCCTGTGCTGAGATACAGGCTGCTCCAACCTGCTGTAAAATGCTTGATTTCGAGAGTGAGCGAAACTAATGAAAACATTGTTGGGGTAAAACCTAAAGGGAAAGACCTAGCACCAAATCCAATTTGCCATCTGATCTAACTTCTGGAGGCAGTCAAAATGATCCTTAGAATTCTTCCCTACCTTATTCCTGTGCTGAGATACAGGCTGCTCCAACCTGCTGTAAAATGCTTGATTTCGAGTGAGCGAAACTAATGAAAACATTGTTGGGGTAAAACCTAAAGGGAAAGACCTAGCACCAAATCCAATTTGCCATCTGATCTAACTTCTGGAGGCAGTCAAAATGATCCTTAGAATTCTTCCCTACCTTATTCCTGTGCTGAGATACAGGCTGCTCCAACCTGCTGTAAAATGCTTGATTTCGAGAGTGAGCGAAACTAATGAAAACATTGTTGGGGTAAAACCTAAAGGGAAAGACCTAGCACCAAATCCAATTTGCCATCTGATCTAACTTCTGGAGGCAGTCAAAATGAGTATTTGAATTCTTCCCTACCTTATTCCTGTGCTGAGATACAGGCTGCTCCAACCTGCTGTAAAATGCTTGATTTCGAGAGTGAGCGAAACTAATGAAAACATAGTTGGGGTAAAACCTAAAGGGAAAGACCTAGCACCAAATCCAATTTGCCATCTGATCTAACTTCTGGAGGCAGTCAAAATGAGTATTTGAATTCTTCCCTACCTTATTCCTGTGCTGAGATACAGGCTGCTCCAACCTGCTGTAAAATGCTTGATTTCGAGAGTGAGCGAAACTAATGAAAACATTGTTGGGGTAAAACCTAAAGGGAAAGACCTAGCACCAAATCCAATTTGCCATCTGATCTAACTTCTGGAGGCAGTCAAAATGATCCTTAGAATTCTTCCCTACCTTATTCCTGTGCTGAGATACAGGCTGCTCCAACCTGCTGTAAAATGCTTGATTTCGAGAGTGAGCGAAACTAATGAAAACATTGTTGGGGTAAAACCTAAAGGGAAAGACCTAGCACCAAATCCAATTTGCCATCTGATCTAACTTCTGGAGGCAGTCAAAATGATCCTTAGAATTCTTCCCTACCTTATTCCTGTGCTGAGATACAGGCTGCTCCAACCTGCTGTAAAATGCTTGATTTCGAGAGTGAGCGAAACTAATGAAAACATTGTTGGGGTAAAACCTAAAGGGAAAGACCTAGCACCAAATCCAATTTGCCATCTGATCTAACTTCTGGAGGCAGTCAAAATGATCCTTAGAATTCTTCCCTACCTTATTCCTGTGCTGAGATACAGGCTGCTCCAACCTGCTGTAAAATGCTTGATTTCGAGAGTGAGCGAAACTAATGAAAACATTGTTGGGGTAAAACCTAAAGGGAAAGGCCTAGCACCAAATCCAATTTGCCATCTGATCTAACTTCTGGAGGCAGTCAAAATGATCCTTAGAATTCTTCCCTACCTTATTCCTGTGCTGAGATACAGGCTGCTCCAACCTGCTGTAAAATGCTTGATTTCGAGAGTGAGCGAAACTAATGAAAACATTGTTGGGGTAAAACCTAAAGGGAAAGGCCTAGCACCAAATCCAATTTGCCATCTGATCTAACTTCTGGAGGCAGTCAAAATGATCCTTAGAATTCTTCCCTACCTTATTCCTGTGCTGAGATACAGGCTGCTCCAACCTGCTGTAAAATGCTTGATTTCGAGAGTGAGCGAAACTAATGAAAACATTGTTGGGGTAAAACCTAAAGGGAAAGACCTAGCACCAAATTCCATTGGCCATCTGATCTAACTTCTGGAGGCAGTCAAAATGATCCTTAGAATTCTTCCCTACCTTATTCCTGTGCTGAGATACAGGCTGCTCCAACCTGCTGTAAAATGCTTGATTTCGAGAGTGAGCGAAACTAATGAAAACATTGTTGGGGTAAAACCTAAAGGGAAAGACCTAGCACCAAATCCAATTTGCCATCTGATCTAACTTCTGGAGGCAGTCAAAATGATCCTTAGAATTCTTCCCTACCTTATTCCTGTGCTGAGATACAGGCTGCTCCAACCTGCTGTAAAATGCTTGATTTCGAGAGTGAGCGAAACTAATGAAAACATTGTTGGGGTAAAACCTAAAGGGAAAGACCTAGCACCAAATCCAATTTGCCATCTGATCTAACTTCTGGAGGCAGTCAAAATGAGTATTTGAATTCTTCCCTACCTTATTCCTGTGCTGAGATACAGGCTGCTCCAACCTGCTGTAAAATGCTTGATTTCGAGAGTGAGCGAAACTAATGAAAACATTGTTGGGGTAAAACCTAAAGGGAAAGACCTAGCACCAAATCCAATTTGCCATCTGATCTAACTTCTGGAGGCAGTCAAAATGAGTATTTGAATTCTTCCCTACCTTATTCCTGTGCTGAGATACAGGCTGCTCCAACCTGCTGTAAAATGCTTGATTTCGAGAGTGAGCGAAACTAATGAAAACATTGTTGGGGTAAAACCTAAAGGGAAAGACCTAGCACCAAATCCAATTTGCCATCTGATCTAACTTCTGGAGGCAGTCAAAATGATCCTTAGAATTCTTCCCTACCTTATTCCTGTGCTGAGATACAGGCTGCTCCAACCTGCTGTAAAATGCTTGATTTCGAGTGAGCGAAACTAATGAAAACATTGTTGGGGTAAAACCTAAAGGGAAAGACCTAGCACCAAATCCAATTTGCCATCTGATCTAACTTCTGGAGGCAGTCAAAATGATCCTTAGAATTCTTCCCTACCTTATTCCTGTGCTGAGATACAGGCTGCTCCAACCTGCTGTAAAATGCTTGATTTCGAGAGTGAGCGAAACTAATGAAAACATTGTTGGGGTAAAACCTAAAGGGAAAGACCTAGCACCAAATCCAATTTGCCATCTGATCTAACTTCTGGAGGCAGTCAAAATGATCCTTAGAATTCTTCCCTACCTTATTCCTGTGCTGAGATACAGGCTGCTCCAACCTGCTGTAAAATGCTTGATTTCGAGTGAGCGAAACTAATGAAAACATTGTTGGGGTAAAACCTAAAGGGAAAGACCTAGCACCAAATCCAATTTGCCATCTGATCTAACTTCTGGAGGCAGTCAAAATGATCCTTAGAATTCTTCCCTACCTTATTCCTGTGCTGAGATACAGGCTGCTCCAACCTGCTGTAAAATGCTTGATTTCGAGAGTGAGCGAAACTAATGAAAACATTGTTGGGGTAAAACCTAAAGGGAAAGACCTAGCACCAAATCCAATTTGCCATCTGATCTAACTTCTGGAGGCAGTCAAAATGATCCTTAGAATTCTTCCCTACCTTATTCCTGTGCTGAGATACAGGCTGCTCCAACCTGCTGTAAAATGCTTGATTTCGAGAGTGAGCGAAACTAATGAAAACATTGTTGGGGTAAAACCTAAAGGGAAAGACCTAGCACCAAATCCAATTTGCCATCTGATCTAACTTCTGGAGGCAGTCAAAATGATCCTTAGAATTCTTCCCTACCTTATTCCTGTGCTGAGATACAGGCTGCTCCAACCTGCTGTAAAATGCTTGATTTCGAGAGTGAGCGAAACTAATGAAAACATTGTTGGGGTAAAACCTAAAGGGAAAGGCCTAGCACCAAATCCAATTTGCCATCTGATCTAACTTCTGGAGGCAGTCAAAATGATCCTTAGAATTCTTCCCTACCTTATTCCTGTGCTGAGATACAGGCTGCTCCAACCTGCTGTAAAATGCTTGATTTCGAGAGTGAGCGAAACTAATGAAAACATTGTTGGGGTAAAACCTAAAGGGAAATACCTAGCACCAAATTGCATTGGCCATCTGATCTAACTTCTGGAGGCAGTCAAAATGATCCTTAGAATTCTTCCCTACCTTATTCCTGTGCTGAGATACAGGCTGCTCCAACCTGCTGTAAAATGCTTGATTTCGAGAGTGAGCGAAACTAATGAAAACATTGTTGGGGTAAAACCTAAAGGGAAAGACCTAGCACCAAATCCAACTTGCCATCTGATCTAACTTCTGGAGGCAGTCAAAATGATCCTTAGAATTCTTCCCTACCTTATTCCTGTGCTGAGATACAGGCTGCTCCAACCTGCTGTAAAATGCTTGATTTCGAGTGAGCGAAACTAATGAAAACATTGTTGGGGTAAAACCTAAAGGGAAAGACCTAGCACCAAATCCAATTTGCCATCTGATCTAACTTCTGGAGGCAGTCAAAATGATCCTTAGAATTCTTCCCTACCTTATTCCTGTGCTGAGATACAGGCTGCTCCAACCTGCTGTAAAATGCTTGATTTCGAGAGTGAGCGAAACTAATGAAAACATTGTTGGGGTAAAACCTAAAGGGAAAGACCTAGCACCAAATCCAATTTGCCATCTGATCTAACTTCTGGAGGCAGTCAAAATGAGTATTTGAATTCTTCCCTACCTTATTCCTGTGCTGAGATACAGGCTGCTCCAACCTGCTGTAAAATGCTTGATTTCAAGAGTGAGCGAAACTAATGAAAACATTGTTGGGGTAAAACCTAAAGGGAAAGACCTAGCACCAAATCCAATTTGCCATCTGATCTAACTTCTGGAGGCAGTCAAAATGAGTATTTGAATTCTTCCCTACCTTATTCCTGTGCTGAGATACAGGCTGCTCCAACCTGCTGTAAAATGCTTGATTTCGAGAGTGAGCGAAACTAATGAAAACATTGTTGGGGTAAAACCTAAAGGGAAAGACCTAGCACCAAATCCAATTTGCCATCTGATCTAACTTCTGGAGGCAGTCAAAATGATCCTTAGAATTCTTCCCTACCTTATTCCTGTGCTGAGATACAGGCTGCTCCAACCTGCTGTAAAATGCTTGATTTCGAGTGAGCGAAACTAATGAAAACATTGTTGGGGTAAAACCTAAAGGGAAAGACCTAGCGCCAAATTGCATTGGCCATCTGATCTAACTTCTGGAGGCAGTCAAAATGATCCTTAGAATTCTTCCCTACCTTATTCCTGTGCTGAGATACAGGCTGCTCCAACCTGCTGTAAAATGCTTGATTTCGAGAGTGAGCGAAACTAATGAAAACATTGTTGGGGTAAAACCTAAAGGGAAAGACCTAGCACCAAATCCAATTTGCCATCTGATCTAACTTCTGGAGGCAGTCAAAATGATCCTTAGAATTCTTCCCTACCTTATTCCTGTGCTGAGATACAGGCTGCTCCAACCTGCTGTAAAATGCTTGATTTCGAGAGTGAGCGAAACTAATGAAAACATTGTTGGGGTAAAACCTAAAGGGAAAGACCTAGCACCAAATTCCATTGGCCATCTGATCTAACTTCTGGAGGCAGTCAAAATGATCCTTAGAATTCTTCCCTACCTTATTCCTGTGCTGAGATACAGGCTGCTCCAACCTGCTGTAAAATGCTTGATTTCGAGAGTGAGCGAAACTAATGAAAACATTGTTGGGGTAAAACCTAAAGGGAAAGACCTAGCACCAAATCCAATTTGCCATCTGATCTAACTTCTGGAGGCAGTCAAAATGATCCTTAGAATTCTTCCCTACCTTATTCCTGTGCTGAGATACAGGCTGCTCCAACCTGCTGTAAAATGCTTGATTTCGAGAGTGAGCGAAACTAATGAAAACATTGTTGGGGTAAAACCTAAAGGGAAAGACCTAGCACCAAATCCAATTTGCCATCTGATCTAACTTCTGGAGGCAGTCAAAATGATCCTTAGAATTCTTCCCTACCTTATTCCTGTGCTGAGATACAGGCTGCTCCAACCTGCTGTAAAATGCTTGATTTCGAGAGTGAGCGAAACTAATGAAAACATTGTTGGGGTAAAACCTAAAGGGAAAGACCTAGCACCAAATCCAATTTGCCATCTGATCTAACTTCTGGAGGCAGTCAAAATGATCCTTAGAATTCTTCCCTACCTTATTCCTGTGCTGAGATACAGGCTGCTCCAACCTGCTGTAAAATGCTTGATTTCGAGAGTGAGCGAAACTAATGAAAACATTGTTGGGGTAAAACCTAAAGGGAAAGACCTAGCACCGAATTCCATTGGCCATCTGATCTAACTTCTGGAGGCAGTCAAAATGATCCTTAGAATTCTTCCCTACCTTATTCCTGTGCTGAGATACAGGCTGCTCCAACCTGCTGTAAAATGCTTGATTTCGAGAGTGAGCGAAACTAATGAAAACTTTGTTGGGGTAAAACCTAAAGGGAAAGACCTAGCACCAAATCCAATTTGCCATCTGATCTAACTTCTGGAGGCAGTCAAAATGATCCTTAGAATTCTTCCCTACCTTATTCCTGTGCTGAGATACAGGCTGCTCCAACCTGCTGTAAAATGCTTGATTTCGAGAGTGAGCGAAACTAATGAAAACATTGTTGGGGTAAAACCTAAAGGGAAAGGCCTGGCACCAAATCCAATTTGCCATCTGATCTAACTTCTGGAGGCAGTCAAAATGATCCTTAGAATTCTTCCCTACCTTATTCCTGTGCTGAGATACAGGCTGCTCCAACCTGCTGTAAAATGCTTGATTTCGAGAGTGAGCGAAACTAATGAAAACATTGTTGGGGTAAAACCTAAAGGGAAAGGCCTAGCACCAAATCCAATTTGCCATCTGATCTAACTTCTGGAGGCAGTCAAAATGATCCTTATAATTCTTCCCTACCTTATTCCTGTGCTGAGATACAGGCTGCTCCAACCTGCTGTAAAATGCTTGATTTCGAGAGTGAGCGAAACTAATGAAAACATTGTTGGGGTAAAACCTAAAGGGAAAGACCTAGCACCAAATCCAATTTGCCATCAGATCTAACTTCTGGAGGCAGTCAAAATGAGTATTTGAATTCTTCCCTACCTTATTCCTGTGCTGAGATACAGGCTGCTCCAACCTGCTGTAAAATGCTTGATTTCGAGAGTGAGCGAAACTAATGAAAACATTGTTGGGGTAAAACCTAAAGGGAAAGACCTAGCACCAAATTCCATTGGCCATCTGATCTAACTTCTGGAGGCAGTCAAAATGATCCTTAGAATTCTTCCCTACCTTATTCCTGTGCTGAGATACAGGCTGCTCCAACCTGCTGTAAAATGCTTGATTTCGAGAGTGAGCGAAACTAATGAAAACATTGTTGGGGTAAAACCTAAAGGGAAAGACCTAGCACCAAATCCAATTTGCCATCTGATCTAACTTCTGGAGGCAGTCAAAATGATCCTTAGAATTCTTCCCTACCTTATTCCTGTGCTGAGATACAGGCTGCTCCAACCTGCTGTAAAATGCTTGATTTTGAGAGTGAGCGAAACTAATGAAAACATTGTTGGGGTAAAACCTAAAGGGAAAGACCTAGCACCGAATTCCATTGGCCATCAGATCTAACTTCTGGAGGCAGTCAAAATGAGTATTTGAATTCTTCCCTACCTTATTCCTGTGCTGAGATACAGGCTGCTCCAACCTGCTGTAAAATGCTTGATTTCGAGAGTGAGCGAAACTAATGAAAACATTGTTGGGGTAAAACCTAAAGGGAAAGGCCTAGCACCAAATCCAATTTGCCATCTGATCTAACTTCTGGAGGCAGTCAAAATGAGTATTTGAATTCTTCCCTACCTTATTCCTGTGCTGAGATACAGGCTGCTCCAACCTGCTGTAAAATGCTTGATTTCGAGAGTGAGCGAAACTAATGAAAACATTGTTGGGGTAAAACCTAAAGGG
The DNA here is from genome assembly GCF_026170545.1 of Melanerpes formicivorus. Lineage (NCBI taxonomy): Eukaryota > Metazoa > Chordata > Aves > Piciformes > Picidae > Melanerpes > Melanerpes formicivorus. The sequence goes on from NW_027142965.1 coordinate 48,909, forward strand.
AAAGACCTAGCACCAAATCCAATTTGCCATCTGATCTAACTTCTGGAGGCAGTCAAAATGATCCTTAGAATTCTTCCCTACCTTATTCCTGTGCTGAGATACAGGCTGCTCCAACTGCTGTAAAATGCTTGATTTCGAGAGTGAGCGAAACTAATGAAAACATTGTTGGGGTAAAACCTAAAGGGAAAGACCTAGCACCAAATTCCATTGGCCATCTGATCTAACTTCTGGAGGCAGTCAAAATGATCCTTAGAATTCTTCCCTACCTTATTCCTGTGCTGAGATACAGGCTGCTCCAACCTGCTGTAAAATGCTTGATTTCGAGAGTGAGCGAAACTAATGAAAACATTGTTGGGGTAAAACCTAAAGGGAAAGACCTAGCACCAAATCCAATTTGCCATCTGATCTAACTTCTGGAGGCAGTCAAAATGATCCTTAGAATTCTTCCCTACCTTATTCCTGTGCTGAGATACAGGCTGCTCCAACCTGCTGTAAAATGCTTGATTTCGAGAGTGAGCGAAACTAATGAAAACATTGTTGGGGTAAAACCTAAAGGGAAAGACCTAGCACCAAATCCAATTTGCCATCTGATCTAACTTCTGGAGGCAGTCAAAATGATCCTTAGAATTCTTCCCTACCTTATTCCTGTGCTGAGATACAGGCTGCTCCAACCTGCTGTAAAATGCTTGATTTCGAGAGTGAGCGAAACTAATGAAAACATTGTTGGGGTAAAACCTAAAGGGAAAGACCTAGCACCAAATCCAATTTGCCATCTGATCTAACTTCTGGAGGCAGTCAAAATGATCCTTAGAATTCTTCCCTACCTTATTCCTGTGCTGAGATACAGGCTGCTCCAACCTGCTGTAAAATGCTTGATTTCGAGAGTGAGCGAAACTAATGAAAACATTGTTGGGGTAAAACCTAAAGGGAAAGACCTAGCACCGAATTCCATTGGCCATCTGATCTAACTTCTGGAGGCAGTCAAAATGATCCTTAGAATTCTTCCCTACCTTATTCCTGTGCTGAGATACAGGCTGCTCCAACCTGCTGTAAAATGCTTGATTTCGAGAGTGAGCGAAACTAATGAAAACTTTGTTGGGGTAAAACCTAAAGGGAAAGACCTAGCACCAAATCCAATTTGCCATCTGATCTAACTTCTGGAGGCAGTCAAAATGATCCTTAGAATTCTTCCCTACCTTATTCCTGTGCTGAGATACAGGCTGCTCCAACCTGCTGTAAAATGCTTGATTTCGAGAGTGAGCGAAACTAATGAAAACATTGTTGGGGTAAAACCTAAAGGGAAAGACCTAGCACCAAATTCCATTGGCCATCTGATCTAACTTCTGGAGGCAGTCAAAATGATCCTTAGAATTCTTCCCTACCTTATTCCTGTGCTGAGATACAGGCTGCTCCAACCTGCTGTAAAATGCTTGATTTCGAGAGTGAGCGAAACTAATGAAAACATTGTTGGGGTAAAACCTAAAGGGAAAGACCTAGCACCAAATCCAATTTGCCATCTGATCTAACTTCTGGAGGCAGTCAAAATGATCCTTAGAATTCTTCCCTACCTTATTCCTGTGCTGAGATACAGGCTGCTCCAACCTGCTGTAAAATGCTTGATTTCGAGAGTGAGCGAAACTAATGAAAACATTGTTGGGGTAAAACCTAAAGGGAAAGACCTAGCACCAAATCCAATTTGCCATCTGATCTAACTTCTGGAGGCAGTCAAAATGATCCTTAGAATTCTTCCCTACCTTATTCCTGTGCTGAGATACAGGCTGCTCCAACCTGCTGTAAAATGCTTGATTTCGAGAGTGAGCGAAACTAATGAAAACATTGTTGGGGTAAAACCTAAAGGGAAAGACCTAGCACCAAATCCAATTTGCCATCTGATCTAACTTCTGGAGGCAGTCAAAATGATCCTTAGAATTCTTCCCTACCTTATTCCTGTGCTGAGATACAGGCTGCTCCAACCTGCTGTAAAATGCTTGATTTCGAGAGTGAGCGAAACTAATGAAAACATTGTTGGGGTAAAACCTAAAGGGAAAGACCTAGCACCAAATTCCATTGGCCATCTGATCTAACTTCTGGAGGCAGTCAAAATGATCCTTAGAATTCTTCCCTACCTTATTCCTGTGCTGAGATACAGGCTGCTCCAACCTGCTGTAAAATGCTTGATTTCGAGAGTGAGCGAAACTAATGAAAACATTGTTGGGGTAAAACCTAAAGGGAAAGACCTAGCACCAAATCCAATTTGCCATCAGATCTAACTTCTGGAGGCAGTCAAAATGATCCTTATAATTCTTCCCTACCTTATTCCTGTGCTGAGATACAGGCTGCTCCAACCTGCTGTAAAATGCTTGATTTCGAGAGTGAGCGAAACTAATGAAAACATTGTTGGGGTAAAACCTAAAGGGAAAGACCTAGCACCAAATCCAATTTGCCATCTGATCTAACTTCTGGAGGCAGTCAAAATGATCCTTAGAATTCTTCCCTACCTTATTCCTGTGCTGAGATACAGGCTGCTCCAACCTGCTGTAAAATGCTTGATTTCGAGAGTGAGCGAAACTAATGAAAACATTGTTGGGGTAAAACCTAAAGGGAAAGACCTAGCACCAAATCCAATTTGCCATCAGATCTAACTTCTGGAGGCAGTCAAAATGAGTATTTGAATTCTTCCCTACCTTATTCCTGTGCTGAGATACAGGCTGCTCCAACCTGCTGTAAAATGCTTGATTTCGAGAGTGAGCGAAACTAATGAAAACATTGTTGGGGTAAAACCTAAAGGGAAAGACCTAGCACCGAATTCCATTGGCCATCTGATCTAACTTCTGGAGGCAGTCAAAATGATCCTTAGAATTCTTCCCTACCTTATTCCTGTGCTGAGATACTACAGGCTGCTCCAACCTGCTGTAAAATGCTTGATTTCGAGAGTGAGCGAAACTAATGAAAACATTGTTGGGGTAAAACCTAAAGGGAAAGACCTAGCACCAAATCCAATTTGCCATCTGATCTAACTTCTGGAGGCAGTCAAAATGATCCTTAGAATTCTTCCCTACCTTATTCCTGTGCTGAGATACAGGCTGCTCCAACCTGCTGTAAAATGCTTGATTTCGAGAGTGAGCGAAACTAATGAAAACTTTGTTGGGGTAAAACCTAAAGGGAAAGACCTAGCACCAAATCCAATTTGCCATCTGATCTAACTTCTGGAGGCAGTCAAAATGATCCTTAGAATTCTTCCCTACCTTATTCCTGTGCTGAGATACAGGCTGCTCCAACCTGCTGTAAAATGCTTGATTTCGAGAGTGAGCGAAACTAATGAAAACATTGTTGGGGTAAAACCTAAAGGGAAAGACCTAGCACCAAATCCAATTTGCCATCTGATCTAACTTCTGGAGGCAGTCAAAATGAGTATTTGAATTCTTCCCTACCTTATTCCTGTGCTGAGATACAGGCTGCTCCAACCTGCTGTAAAATGCTTGATTTCGAGAGTGAGCGAAACTAATGAAAACATTGTTGGGGTAAAACCTAAAGGGAAAGACCTAGCACCAAATTCTATTGGCCATCTGATCTAACTTCTGGAGGCAGTCAAAATGATCCTTAGAATTCTTCCCTACCTTATTCCTGTGCTGAGATACAGGCTGCTCCAACCTGCTGTAAAATGCTTGATTTCGAGAGTGAGCGAAACTAATGAAAACATTGTTGGGGTAAAACCTAAAGGGAAAGACCTAGCACCAAATCCAATTTGCCATCTGATCTAACTTCTGGAGGCAGTCAAAATGATCCTTAGAATTCTTCCCTACCTTATTCCTGTGCTGAGATACAGGCTGCTCCAACCTGCTGTAAAATGCTTGATTTCGAGAGTGAGCGAAACTAATGAAAACATTGTTGGGGTAAAACCTAAAGGGAAAGACCTAGCACCAAATCCAATTTGCCATCTGATCTAACTTCTGGAGGCAGTCAAAATGATCCTTAGAATTCTTCCCTACCTTATTCCTGTGCTGAGATACAGGCTGCTCCAACCTGCTGTAAAATGCTTGATTTCGAGAGTGAGCGAAACTAATGAAAACTTTGTTGGGGTAAAACCTAAAGGGAAAGACCTAGCACCAAATCCAATTTGCCATCTGATCTAACTTCTGGAGGCAGTCAAAATGATCCTTAGAATTCTTCCCTACCTTATTCCTGTGCTGAGATACAGGCTGCTCCAACCTGCTGTAAAATGCTTGATTTCGAGAGTGAGCGAAACTAATGAAAACTTTGTTGGGGTAAAACCTAAAGGGAAAGACCTAGCACCAAATCCAATTTGCCATCTGATCTAACTTCTGGAGGCAGTCAAAATGATCCTTAGAATTCTTCCCTACCTTATTCCTGTGCTGAGATACAGGCTGCTCCAACCTGCTGTAAAATGCTTGATTTCGAGAGTGAGCGAAACTAATGAAAACATTGTTGGGGTAAAACCTAAAGGGAAAGACCTAGCACCAAATCCAATTTGCCATCTGATCTAACTTCTGGAGGCAGTCAAAATGATCCTTAGAATTCTTCCCTACCTTATTCCTGTGCTGAGATACAGGCTGCTCCAACCTGCTGTAAAATGCTTGATTTCGAGAGTGAGCGAAACTAATGAAAACATTGTTGGGGTAAAACCTAAAGGGAAAGACCTAGCACCAAATTCCATTGGCCATCTGATCTAACTTCTGGAGGCAGTCAAAATGATCCTTAGAATTCTTCCCTACCTTATTCCTGTGCTGAGATACAGGCTGCTCCAACCTGCTGTAAAATGCTTGATTTCGAGAGTGAGCGAAACTAATGAAAACATTGTTGGGGTAAAACCTAAAGGGAAAGACCTAGCACCAAATTCCATTGGCCATCTGATCTAACTTCTGGAGGCAGTCAAAATGATCCTTAGAATTCTTCCCTACCTTATTCCTGTGCTGAGATACAGGCTGCTCCAACCTGCTGTAAAATGCTTGATTTCGAGAGTGAGCGAAACTAATGAAAACATTGTTGGGGTAAAACCTAAAGGGAAAGACCTAGCACCAAATCCAATTTGCCATCTGATCTAACTTCTGGAGGCAGTCAAAATGATCCTTAGAATTCTTCCCTACCTTATTCCTGTGCTGAGATACAGGCTGCTCCAACCTGCTGTAAAATGCTTGATTTCGAGAGTGAGCGAAACTAATGAAAACATTGTTGGGGTAAAACCTAAAGGGAAAGACCTAGCACCAAATCCAATTTGCCATCTGATCTAACTTCTGGAGGCAGTCAAAATGATCCTTAGAATTCTTCCCTACCTTATTCCTGTGCTGAGATACAGGCTGCTCCAACCTGCTGTAAAATGCTTGATTTCGAGAGTGAGCGAAACTAATGAAAACATTGTTGGGGTAAAACCTAAAGGGAAAGACCTAGCACCGAATTCCATTGGCCATCTGATCTAACTTCTGGAGGCAGTCAAAATGATCCTTAGAATTCTTCCCTACCTTATTCCTGTGCTGAGATACAGGCTGCTCCAACCTGCTGTAAAATGCTTGATTTCGAGAGTGAGCGAAACTAATGAAAACTTTGTTGGGGTAAAACCTAAAGGGAAAGACCTAGCACCAAATCCAATTTGCCATCTGATCTAACTTCTGGAGGCAGTCAAAATGATCCTTAGAATTCTTCCCTACCTTATTCCTGTGCTGAGATACAGGCTGCTCCAACCTGCTGTAAAATGCTTGATTTCGAGAGTGAGCGAAACTAATGAAAACATTGTTGGGGTAAAACCTAAAGGGAAAGACCTAGCACCAAATCCAATTTGCCATCTGATCTAACTTCTGGAGGCAGTCAAAATGAGTATTTGAATTCTTCCCTACCTTATTCCTGTGCTGAGATACAGGCTGCTCCAACCTGCTGTAAAATGCTTGATTTCGAGAGTGAGCGAAACTAATGAAAACATTGTTGGGGTAAAACCTAAAGGGAAAGGCCTAGCACCAAATCCAATTTGCCATCTGATCTAACTTCTGGAGGCAGTCAAAATGATCCTTAGAATTCTTCCCTACCTTATTCCTGTGCTGAGATACAGGCTGCTCCAACCTGCTGTAAAATGCTTGATTTCGAGAGTGAGCGAAACTAATGAAAACATTGTTGGGGTAAAACCTAAAGGGAAAGACCTAGCACCAAATTCCATTGGCCATCTGATCTAACTTCTGGAGGCAGTCAAAATGATCCTTAGAATTCTTCCCTACCTTATTCCTGTGCTGAGATACAGGCTGCTCCAACCTGCTGTAAAATGCTTGATTTCGAGAGTGAGCGAAACTAATGAAAACATTGTTGGGGTAAAACCTAAAGGGAAAGACCTAGCACCAAATCCAATTTGCCATCTGATCTAACTTCTGGAGGCAGTCAACATGATCCTTAGAATTCTTCTCTACCTTATTCCTGTGCTGAGATACAGGCTGCTCCAACCTGCTGTAAAATGCTTGATTTCGAGAGTGAGTGAAACTAATGAAAACATTGTTGGGGTAAAACCTAAAGGGAAAGACCTAGCACCAAATCCAATTTGCCATCTGATCTAACTTCTGGAGGCAGTCAAAATGATCCTTAGAATTCTTCCCTACCTTATTCCTGTGCTGAGATACAGGCTGCTCCAACCTGCTGTAAAATGCTTGATTTCGAGAGTGAGCGAAACTAATGAAAACATTGTTGGGGTAAAACCTAAAGGGAAAGACCTAGCACCAAATCCAATTTGCCATCTGATCTAACTTCTGGAGGCAGTCAAAATGATCCTTAGAATTCTTCCCTACCTTATTCCTGTGCTGAGATACAGGCTGCTCCAACCTGCTGTAAAATGCTTGATTTCGAGAGTGAGCGAAACTAATGAAAACATTGTTGGGGTAAAACCTAAAGGGAAAGACTTAGCACCAAATCCAATTTGCCATCTGATCTAACTTCTGGAGGCAGTCAAAATGATCCTTAGAATTCTTCCCTACCTTATTCCTGTGCTGAGATACAGACTGCTCCAACCTGCTGTAAAATGCTTGATTTCGAGAGTGAGCGAAACTAATGAAAACATTTTTGGAGTAAAACCTAAAGGGAAAGACCTAGCACCAAATCCAATTTGCCATCTGATCTAACTTCTGGAGGCAGTCAAAATGATCCTTAGAATTCTTCCCTACCTTATTCCTGTGCTGAGATACAGGCTGCTCCAACCTGCTGTAAAATGCTTGATTTCGAGAGTGAGCGAAACTAATGAAAACATTGTTGGGGTAAAACCTAAAGGGAAAGACCTAGCACCAAATCCAATTTGCCATCTGATCTAACTTCTGGAGGCAGTCAAAATGAGCCTTAGAATTCTTCCCTACCTTATTCCTGTGCTGAGATACAGGCTGCTCCAACCTGCTGTAAAATGCTTGATTTCGAGAGTGAGCGAAACTAATGAAAACATTGTTGGGGTAAAACCTAAAGGGAAAGACCTAGCACCAAATTCCATTGGCCATCTGATCTAACTTCTGGAGGCAGTCAAAATGATCCTTAGAATTCTTCCCTACCTTATTCCTGTGCTGAGATACAGGCTGCTCCAACCTGCTGTAAAATGCTTGATTTCGAGAGTGAGCGAAACTAATGAAAACATTGTTGGGGTAAAACCTAAAGGGAAAGACCTAGCACCAAATCCAATTTGCCATCTGATCTAACTTCTGGAGGCAGTCAAAATGATCCTTAGAATTCTTCCCTACCTTATTCCTGTGCTGAGATACAGGCTGCTCCAACCTGCTGTAAAATGCTTGATTTCGAGAGTGAGCGAAACTAATGAAAACATTGTTGGGGTAAAACCTAAAGGGAAAGACCTAGCACCAAATCCAATTTGCCATCTGATCTAACTTCTGGAGGCAGTCAACATGATCCTTAGAATTCTTCTCTACCTTATTCCTGTGCTGAGATACAGGCTGCTCCAACCTGCTGTAAAATGCTTGATTTCGAGAGTGAGCGAAACTAATGAAAACATTGTTGGGGTAAAACCTAAAGGGAAAGACCTAGCACCAAATCCAATTTGCCATCTGATCTAACTTCTGGAGGCAGTCAAAATGATCCTTAGAATTCTTCCCTACCTTATTCCTGTGCTGAGATACAGGCTGCTCCAACCTGCTGTAAAATGCTTGATTTCGAGAGTGAGCGAAACTAATGAAAACATTGTTGGGGTAAAACCTAAAGGGAAAGACCTAGCACCGAATTCCATTGGCCATCTGATCTAACTTCTGGAGGCAGTCAAAATGATCCTTAGAATTCTTCCCTACCTTATTCCTGTGCTGAGATACAGGCTGCTCCAACCTGCTGTAAAATGCTTGATTTCGAGAGTGAGCGAAACTAATGAAAACTTTGTTGGGGTAAAACCTAAAGGGAAAGACCTAGCACCAAATCCAATTTGCCATCTGATCTAACTTCTGGAGGCAGTCAAAATGATCCTTAGAATTCTTCCCTACCTTATTCCTGTGCTGAGATACAGGCTGCTCCAACCTGCTGTAAAATGCTTGATTTCGAGTGAGCGAAACTAATGAAAACATTGTTGGGGTAAAACCTAAAGGGAAAGACCTAGCACCAAATCCAATTTGCCATCTGATCTAACTTCTGGAGGCAGTCAAAATGATCCTTAGAATTCTTCCCTACCTTATTCCTGTGCTGAGATACAGGCTGCTCCAACCTGCTGTAAAATGCTTGATTTCGAGAGTGAGCGAAACTAATGAAAACATTGTTGGGGTAAAACCTAAAGGGAAAGACCTAGCACCAAATCCAATTTGCCATCTGATCTAACTTCTGGAGGCAGTCAAAATGATCCTTAGAATTCTTCCCTACCTTATTCCTGTGCTGAGATACAGGCTGCTCCAACCTGCTGTAAAATGCTTGATTTCGAGAGTGAGCGAAACTAATGAAAACATTGTTGGGGTAAAACCTAAAGGGAAAGACCTAGCACCAAATTCCATTGGCCATCTGATCTAACTTCTGGAGGCAGTCAAAATGATCCTTAGAATTCTTCCCTACCTTATTCCTGTGCTGAGATACAGGCTGCTCCAACCTGCTGTAAAATGCTTGATTTCGAGAGTGAGCGAAACTAATGAAAACATTGTTGGGGTAAAACCTAAAGGGAAAGACCTAGCACCAAATCCAATTTGCCATCTGATCTAACTTCTGGAGGCAGTCAAAATGATCCTTAGAATTCTTCCCTACCTTATTCCTGTGCTGAGATACAGGCTGCTCCAACCTGCTGTAAAATGCTTGATTTCGAGAGTGAGCGAAACTAATGAAAACATTGTTGGGGTAAAACCTAAAGGGAAAGACCTAGCACCAAATCCAATTTGCCATCTGATCTAACTTCTGGAGGCAGTCAAAATGATCCTTAGAATTCTTCCCTACCTTATTCCTGTGCTGAGATACAGGCTGCTCCAACCTGCTGTAAAATGCTTGATTTCGAGAGTGAGCGAAACTAATGAAAACATTGTTGGGGTAAAACCTAAAGGGAAAGGCCTAGCACCAAATCCAATTTGCCATCTGATCTAACTTCTGGAGGCAGTCAAAATGATCCTTAGAATTCTTCCCTACCTTATTCCTGTGCTGAGATACAGGCTGCTCCAACCTGCTGTAAAATGCTTGATTTCGAGAGTGAGCGAAACTAATGAAAACATTGTTGGGGTAAAACCTAAAGGGAAAGACCTAGCACCGAATTCCATTGGCCATCTGATCTAACTTCTGGAGGCAGTCAAAATGATCCTTAGAATTCTTCCCTACCTTATTCCTGTGCTGAGATACAGGCTGCTCCAACCTGCTGTAAAATGCTTGATTTCGAGAGTGAGCGAAACTAATGAAAACTTTGTTGGGGTAAAACCTAAAGGGAAAGACCTAGCACCAAATCCAATTTGCCATCTGATCTAACTTCTGGAGGCAGTCAAAATGATCCTTAGAATTCTTCCCTACCTTATTCCTGTGCTGAGATACAGGCTGCTCCAACCTGCTGTAAAATGCTTGATTTCGAGAGTGAGCGAAACTAATGAAAACTTTGTTGGGGTAAAACCTAAAGGGAAAGACCTAGCACCAAATCCAATTTGCCATCTGATCTAACTTCTGGAGGCAGTCAAAATGATCCTTAGAATTCTTCCCTACCTTATTCCTGTGCTGAGATACAGGCTGCTCCAACCTGCTGTAAAATGCTTGATTTCGAGAGTGAGCGAAACTAATGAAAACATTGTTGGGGTAAAACCTAAAGGGAAAGACCTAGCACCAAATCCAATTTGCCATCTGATCTAACTTCTGGAGGCAGTCAAAATGATCCTTAGAATTCTTCCCTACCTTATTCCTGTGCTGAGATACAGGCTGCTCCAACCTGCTGTAAAATGCTTGATTTCGAGAGTGAGCGAAACTAATGAAAACATTGTTGGGGTAAAACCTAAAGGGAAAGACCTAGCACCGAATTCCATTGGCCATCTGATCTAACTTCTGGAGGCAGTCAAAATGATCCTTAGAATTCTTCCCTACCTTATTCCTGTGCTGAGATACAGGCTGCTCCAACCTGCTGTAAAATGCTTGATTTCGAGAGTGAGCGAAACTAATGAAAACATTGTTGGGGTAAAACCTAAAGGGAAAGACCTAGCACCAAATCCAATTTGCCATCTGATCTAACTTCTGGAGGCAGTCAAAATGAGTATTTGTATTCTTCCCTACCTTATTCCTGTGCTGAGATACAGGTTGCTCCAACCTGCTGTAAAATGCTTGATTTCGAGAGTGAGCGAAACTAATGAAAACATTGTTGGGGTAAAACCTAAAGGGAAAGACCTAGCACCAAATCCAATTTGCCATCTGATCTAACTTCTGGAGGCAGTCAAAATGATCCTTAGAATTCTTCCCTACCTTATTCCTGTGCTGAGATACAGGCTGCTCCAACCTGCTGTAAAATGCTTGATTTCGAGAGTGAGCGAAACTAATGAAAACTTTGTTGGGGTAAAACCTAAAGGGAAAGACCTAGCACCAAATCCAATTTGCCATCTGATCTAACTTCTGGAGGCAGTCAAAATGATCCTTAGAATTCTTCCCTACCTTATTCCTGTGCTGAGATACAGGCTGCTCCAACCTGCTGTAAAATGCTTGATTTCGAGAGTGAGCGAAACTAATGAAAACATTGTTGGGGTAAAACCTAAAGGGAAAGGCCTAGCACCAAATCCAATTTGCCATCTGATCTAACTTCTGGAGGCAGTCAAAATGATCCTTAGAATTCTTCCCTACCTTATTCCTGTGCTGAGATACAGGCTGCTCCAACCTGCTGTAAAATGCTTGATTTCGAGAGTGAGCGAAACTAATGAAAACATTGTTGGGGTAAAACCTAAAGGGAAAGACCTAGCACCAAATCCAATTTGCCATCTGATCTAACTTCTGGAGGCAGTCAAAATGATCCTTAGAATTCTTCCCTACCTTATTCCTGTGCTGAGATACAGGCTGCTCCAACCTGCTGTAAAATGCTTGATTTCGAGAGTGAGCGAAACTAATGAAAACATTGTTGGGGTAAAACCTAAAGGGAAAGACCTAGCACCAAATCCAATTTGCCATCTGATCTAACTTCTGGAGGCAGTCAAAATGATCCTTAGAATTCTTCCCTACCTTATTCCTGTGCTGAGATACAGGCTGCTCCAACCTGCTGTAAAATGCTTGATTTTGAGAGTGAGCGAAACTAATGAAAACATTGTTGGGGTAAAACCTAAAGGGAAAGACCTAGCACCAAATCCAATTTGCCATCTGATCTAACTTCTGGAGGCAGTCAAAATGATCCTTAGAATTCTTCCCTACCTTATTCCTGTGCTGAGATACAGGCTGCTCCAACCTGCTGTAAAATGCTTGATTTCGAGAGTGAGCGAAACTAATGAAAACATTGTTGGGGTAAAACCTAAAGGGAAAGACCTAGCACCAAATCCAATTTGCCATCTGATCTAACTTCTGGAGGCAGTCAAAATGATCCTTAGAATTCTTCCCTACCTTATTCCTGTGCTGAGATACAGGCTGCTCCAACCTGCTGTAAAATGCTTGATTTCGAGAGTGAGCGAAACTAATGAAAACATTGTTGGGGTAAAACCTAAAGGGAAAGACCTAGCACCAAATCCAATTTGCCATCTGATCTAACTTCTGGAGGCAGTCAAAATGATCCTTAGAATTCTTCCCTACCTTATTCCTGTGCTGAGATACAGGCTGCTCCAACCTGCTGTAAAATGCTTGATTTCGAGAGTGAGCGAAACTAATGAAAACATTGTTGGGGTAAAACCTAAAGGGAAAGACCTAGCACCAAATCCAATTTGCCATCTGATCTAACTTCTGGAGGCAGTCAAAATGAGTATTTGAATTCTTCCCTACCTTATTCCTGTGCTGAGATACAGGCTGCTCCAACCTGCTGTAAAATGCTTGATTTCGAGAGTGAGCGAAACTAATGAAAACATTGTTGGGGTAAAACCTAAAGGGAAAGGCCTAGCACCAAATCCAATTTGCCATCTGATCTAACTTCTGGAGGCAGTCAAAATGATCCTTAGAATTCTTCCCTACCTTATTCCTGTGCTGAGATACAGGCTGCTCCAACCTGCTGTAAAATGCTTGATTTCGAGAGTGAGCGAAACTAATGAAAACATTGTTGGGGTAAAACCTAAAGGGAAAGACCTAGCACCAAATCCAATTTGCCATCTGATCTAACTTCTGGAGGCAGTCAAAATGATCCTTAGAATTCTTCCCTACCTTATTCCTGTGCTGAGATACAGGCTGCTCCAACCTGCTGTAAAATGCTTGATTTCGAGAGTGAGCGAAACTAATGAAAACATTGTTGGGGTAAAACCTAAAGGGAAAGACCTAGCACCAAATCCAATTTGCCATCTGATCTAACTTCTGGAGGCAGTCAAAATGATCCTTAGAATTCTTCCCTACCTTATTCCTGTGCTGAGATACAGGCTGCTCCAACCTGCTGTAAAATGCTTGATTTTGAGAGTGAGCGAAACTAATGAAAACATTGTTGGGGTAAAACCTAAAGGGAAAGACCTAGCACCGAATTCCATTGGCCATCTGATCTAACTTCTGGAGGCAGTCAAAATGATCCTTAGAATTCTTCCCTACCTTATTCCTGTGCTGAGATACAGGCTGCTCCAACCTGCTGTAAAATGCTTGATTTCGAGAGTGAGCGAAACTAATGAAAACATTGTTGGGGTAAAACCTAAAGGGAAAGACCTAGCACCAAATCCAATTTGCCATCTGATCTAACTTCTGGAGGCAGTCAAAATGAGCCTTAGAATTCTTCCCTACCTTATTCCTGTGCTGAGATACAGGCTGCTCCAACCTGCTGTAAAATGCTTGATTTCGAGAGTGAGCGAAACTAATGAAAACATTGTTGGGGTAAAACCTAAAGGGAAAGACCTAGCACCAAATCCAATTTGCCATCTGATCTAACTTCTGGAGGCAGTCAAAATGAGTATTTGAATTCTTCCCTACCTTATTCCTGTGCTGAGATACAGGTTGCTCCAACCTGCTGTAAAATGCTTGATTTCGAGAGTGAGCGAAACTAATGAAAACATTGTTGGGGTAAAACCTAAAGGGAAAGACCTAGCACCAAATCCAATTTGCCATCTGATCTAACTTCTGGAGGCAGTCAAAATGATCCTTAGAATTCTTCCCTACCTTATTCCTGTGCTGAGATACAGGCTGCTCCAACCTGCTGTAAAATGCTTGATTTCGAGAGTGAGCGAAACTAATGAAAACATTGTTGGGGTAAAACCTAAAGGGAAAGACCTAGCACCAAATCCAATTTGCCATCTGATCTAACTTCTGGAGGCAGTCAAAATGATCCTTAGAATTCTTCCCTACCTTATTCCTGTGCTGAGATACAGGCTGCTCCAACCTGCTGTAAAATGCTTGATTTTGAGAGTGAGCGAAACTAATGAAAACATTGTTGGGGTAAAACCTAAAGGGAAAGACCTAGCACCGAATTCCATTGGCCATCTGATCTAACTTCTGGAGGCAGTCAAAATGATCCTTAGAATTCTTCCCTACCTTATTCCTGTGCTGAGATACAGGCTGCTCCAACCTGCTGTAAAATGCTTGATTTCGAGAGTGAGCGAAACTAATGAAAACTTTGTTGGGGTAAAACCTAAAGGGAAAGACCTAGCACCAAATCCAATTTGCCATCTGATCTAACTTCTGGAGGCAGTCAAAATGATCCTTAGAATTCTTCCCTACCTTATTCCTGTGCTGAGATACAGGCTGCTCCAACCTGCTGTAAAATGCTTGATTTCGAGAGTGAGCGAAACTAATGAAAACATTGTTGGGGTAAAACCTAAAGGGAAAGACCTAGCACCAAATCCAATTTGCCATCTGATCTAACTTCTGGAGGCAGTCAAAATGATCCTTAGAATTCTTCCCTACCTTATTCCTGTGCTGAGATACAGGCTGCTCCAACCTGCTGTAAAATGCTTGATTTCGAGAGTGAGCGAAACTAATGAAAACATTGTTGGGGTAAAACCTAAAGGGAAAGGCCTAGCACCAAATCCAATTTGCCATCTGATCTAACTTCTGGAGGCAGTCAAAATGATCCTTAGAATTCTTCCCTACCTTATTCCTGTGCTGAGATACAGGCTGCTCCAACCTGCTGTAAAATGCTTGATTTCGAGAGTGAGCGAAACTAATGAAAACATTGTTGGGGTAAAACCTAAAGGGAAAGACCTAGCACCAAATCCAATTTGCCATCTGATCTAACTTCTGGAGGCAGTCAAAATGATCCTTAGAATTCTTCCCTACCTTATTCCTGTGCTGAGATACAGGCTGCTCCAACCTGCTGTAAAATGCTTGATTTCGAGAGTGAGCGAAACTAATGAAAACATTGTTGGGGTAAAACCTAAAGGGAAAGACCTAGCACCAAATCCAATTTGCCATCTGATCTAACTTCTGGAGGCAGTCAAAATGATCCTTAGAATTCTTCCCTACCTTATTCCTGTGCTGAGATACAGGCTGCTCCAACCTGCTGTAAAATGCTTGATTTTGAGAGTGAGCGAAACTAATGAAAACATTGTTGGGGTAAAACCTAAAGGGAAAGACCTAGCACCGAATTCCATTGGCCATCTGATCTAACTTCTGGAGGCAGTCAAAATGATCCTTAGAATTCTTCCCTACCTTATTCCTGTGCTGAGATACAGGCTGCTCCAACCTGCTGTAAAATGCTTGATTTCGAGAGTGAGCGAAACTAATGAAAACATTGTTGGGGTAAAACCTAAAGGGAAAGACCTAGCACCAAATCCAATTTGCCATCTGATCTAACTTCTGGAGGCAGTCAAAATGATCCTTAGAATTCTTCCCTACCTTATTCCTGTGCTGAGATACAGGCTGCTCCAACCTGCTGTAAAATGCTTGATTTCGAGAGTGAGCGAAACTAATGAAAACATTGTTGGGGTAAAACCTAAAGGGAAAGACCTAGCACCAAATCCAATTTGCCATCTGATCTAACTTCTGGAGGCAGTCAAAATGATCCTTAGAATTCTTCCCTACCTTATTCCTGTGCTGAGATACAGGCTGCTCCAACCTGCTGTAAAATGCTTGATTTTGAGAGTGAGCGAAACTAATGAAAACATTGTTGGGGTAAAACCTAAAGGGAAAGACCTAGCACCAAATTCCATTGGCCATCTGATCTAACTTCTGGAGGCAGTCAAAATGATCCTTAGAATTCTTCCCTACCTTATTCCTGTGCTGAGATACAGGCTGCTCCAACCTGCTGTAAAATGCTTGATTTTGAGAGTGAGCGAAACTAATGAAAACACTGTTGGGGTAAAACCTAAAGGGAAAGACCTAGCACCAAATCCAATTTGCCATCTGATCTAACTTCTGGAGGCAGTCAAAATGATCCTTAGAATTCTTCCCTACCTTATTCCTGTGCTGAGATACAGGCTGCTCCAACCTGCTGTAAAATGCTTGATTTCGAGAGTGATCGAAACTAATGAAAACATTGTTGGGGTAAAACCTAAAGGGAAAGACCTAGCACCAAATCCAATTTGCCATCTGATCTAACTTCTGGAGGCAGTCAAAATGAGTATTTGAATTCTTCCCTACCTTATTCCTGTGCTGAGATACAGGCTGCTCCAACCTGCTGTAAAATGCTTGATTTCGAGAGTGAGCGAAACTAATGAAAACATTGTTGGGGTAAAACCTAAAGGGAAAGGCCTAGCACCAAATCCAATTTGCCATCTGATCTAACTTCTGGAGGCAGTCAAAATGATCCTTAGAATTCTTCCCTACCTTATTCCTGTGCTGAGATACAGGCTGCTCCAACCTGCTGTAAAATGCTTGATTTCGAGAGTGAGCGAAACTAATGAAAACATTGTTGGGGTAAAACCTAAAGGGAAAGACCTAGCACCGAATTCCATTGGCCATCTGATCTAACTTCTGGAGGCAGTCAAAATGATCCTTAGAATTCTTCCCTACCTTATTCCTGTGCTGAGATACAGGCTGCTCCAACCTGCTGTAAAATGCTTGATTTCGAGAGTGAGCGAAACTAATGAAAACATTGTTGGGGTAAAACCTAAAGGGAAAGACTTAGCACCAAATCCAATTTGCCATCTGATCTAACTTCTGGAGGCAGTCAAAATGATCCTTAGAATTCTTCCCTACCTTATTCCTGTGCTGAGATACAGGCTGCTCCAACCTGCTGTAAAATGCTTGATTTCGAGAGTGAGCGAAACTAATGAAAACATTGTTGGGGTAAAACCTAAAGGGAAAGACCTAGCACCAAATCCAATTTGCCATCTGATCTAACTTCTGGAGGCAGTCAAAATGATCCTTAGAATTCTTCCCTACCTTATTCCTGTGCTGAGATACAGGCTGCTCCAACCTGCTGTAAAATGCTTGATTTCGAGAGTGAGCGAAACTAATGAAAACATTGTTGGGGTAAAACCTAAAGGGAAAGACCTAGCACCAAATCCAATTTGCCATCTGATCTAACTTCTGGAGGCAGTCAAAATGATCCTTAGAATTCTTCCCTACCTTATTCCTGTGCTGAGATACAGGCTGCTCCAACCTGCTGTAAAATGCTTGATTTCGAGAGTGAGCGAAACTAATGAAAACATTGTTGGGGTAAAACCTAAAGGGAAAGACCTAGCACCAAATCCAATTTGCCATCTGATCTAACTTCTGGAGGCAGTCATGATCCTTAGAATTCTTCCCTACCTTATTCCTGTGCTGAGATACAGGCTGCTCCAACCTGCTGTAAAATGCTTGATTTCGAGAGTGAGCGAAACTAATGAAAACTTTGTTGGGGTAAAACCTAAAGGGAAAGACCTAGCACCAAATCCAATTTGCCATCTGATCTAACTTCTGGAGGCAGTCAAAATGAGCCTTAGAATTCTTCCCTACCTTATTCCTGTGCTGAGATACAGGCTGCTCCAACCTGCTGTAAAATGCTTGATTTCGAGAGTGAGCGAAACTAATGAAAACATTGTTGGGGTAAAACCTAAAGGGAAAGACCTAGCACCAAATCCAATTTGCCATCTGATCTAACTTCTGGAGGCAGTCAAAATGATCCTTAGAATTCTTCCCCTACCTTATTCCTGTGCTGAGATACAGGCTGCTCCAACCTGCTGTAAAATGCTTGATTTCGAGAGTGAGCGAAACTAATGAAAACATTGTTGGGGTAAAACCTAAAGGGAAAGACCTAGCACCAAATCCAATTTGCCATCTGATCTAACTTCTGGAGGCAGTCAAAATGAGCCTTAGAATTCTTCCCTACCTTATTCCTGTGCTGAGATACAGGCTGCTCCAACCTGCTGTAAAATGCTTGATTTCGAGAGTGAGCGAAACTAATGAAAACATTGTTGGGGTAAAACCTAAAGGGAAAGACCTAGCACCAAATCCAATTTGCCATCTGATCTAACTTCTGGAGGCAGTCAAAATGATCCTTAGAATTCTTCCCTACCTTATTCCTGTGCTGAGATACAGGCTGCTCCAACCTGCTGTAAAATGCTTGATTTCGAGAGTGAGCGAAACTAATGAAAACATTGTTGGGGTAAAACCTAAAGGGAAAGACCTAGCACCAAATCCAATTTGCCATCTGATCTAACTTCTGGAGGCAGTCAAAATGAGCCTTAGAATTCTTCCCTACCTTATTCCTGTGCTGAGATACAGGCTGCTCCAACCTGCTGTAAAATGCTTGATTTCGAGAGTGAGCGAAACTAATGAAAACATTGTTGGGGTAAAACCTAAAGGGAAAGACCTAGCACCAAATCCAATTTGCCATCTGATCTAACTTCTGGAGGCAGTCAAAATGATCCTTAGAATTCTTCCCTACCTTATTCCTGTGCTGAGATACAGGCTGCTCCAACCTGCTGTAAAATGCTTGATTTCGAGAGTGAGCGAAACTAATGAAAACATTGTTGGGGTAAAACCTAAAGGGAAAGACCTAGCACCAAATCCAATTTGCCATCTGATCTAACTTCTGGAGGCAGTCAAAATGATCCTTAGAATTCTTCCCTACCTTATTCCTGTGCTGAGATACAGGCTGCTCCAACCTGCTGTAAAATGCTTGATTTCGAGAGTGAGCGAAACTAATGAAAACATTGTTGGGGTAAAACCTAAAGGGAAAGACCTAGCACCAAATCCAATTTGCCATCTGATCTAACTTCTGGAGGCAGTCAAAATGATCCTTAGAATTCTTCCCTACCTTATTCCTGTGCTGAGATACAGGCTGCTCCAACCTGCTGTAAAATGCTTGATTTCGAGAGTGAGCGAAACTAATGAAAACTTTGTTGGGGTAAAACCTAAAGGGAAAGACCTAGCACCAAATCCAATTTGCCATCTGATCTAACTTCTGGAGGCAGTCAAAATGATCCTTAGAATTCTTCCCTACCTTATTCCTGTGCTGAGATACAGGCTGCTCCAACCTGCTGTAAAATGCTTGATTTCGAGAGTGAGCGAAACTAATGAAAACATTGTTGGGGTAAAACCTAAAGGGAAAGACCTAGCACCAAATCCAATTTGCCATCTGATCTAACTTCTGGAGGCAGTCAAAATGATCCTTAGAATTCTTCCCTACCTTATTCCTGTGCTGAGATACAGGCCTGCTCCAACCTGCTGTAAAATGCTTGATTTCGAGAGTGAGCGAAACTAATGAAAAACATTGTTGGGGTAAAACCTAAAGGGAAAGACCTAGCACCAAATCCAATTTGCCATCTGATCTAACTTCTGGAGGCAGTCAAAATGATCCTTAGAATTCTTCCCTACCTTATTCCTGTGCTGAGATACAGGCTGCTCCAACCTGCTGTAAAATGCTTGATTTCGAGAGTGAGCGAAACTAATGAAAACATTGTTGGGGTAAAACCTAAAGGGAAAGACCTAGCACCAAATCCAATTTGCCATCTGATCTAACTTCTGGAGGCAGTCAAAATGATCCTTAGAATTCTTCCCTACCTTATTCCTGTGCTGAGATACAGGCTGCTCCAACCTGCTGTAAAATGCTTGATTTCGAGAGTGAGCGAAACTAATGAAAACATTGTTGGGGTAAAACCTAAAGGGAAAGACCTAGCACCAAATCCAATTTGCCATCTGATCTAACTTCTGGAGGCAGTCAAAATGATCCTTAGAATTCTTCCCTACCTTATTCCTGTGCTGAGATACAGGCTGCTCCAACCTGCTGTAAAATGCTTGATTTTGAGAGTGAGCGAAACTAATGAAAACATTGTTGGGGTAAAACCTAAAGGGAAAGACCTAGCACCAAATCCAATTTGCCATCTGATCTAACTTCTGGAGGCAGTCAAAATGATCCTTAGAATTCTTCCCTACCTTATTCCTGTGCTGAGATACAGGCTGCTCCAACCTGCTGTAAAATGCTTGATTTCGAGAGTGAGCGAAACTAATGAAAACTTTGTTGGGGTAAAACCTAAAGGGAAAGACCTAGCACCAAATCCAATTTGCCATCTGATCTAACTTCTGGAGGCAGTCAAAATGATCCTTAGAATTCTTCCCTACCTTATTCCTGTGCTGAGATACAGGCTGCTCCAACCTGCTGTAAAATGCTTGATTTCGAGAGTGAGCGAAACTAATGAAAACATTGTTGGGGTAAAACCTAAAGGGAAAGACCTAGCACCAAATCCAATTTGCCATCTGATCTAACTTCTGGAGGCAGTCAAAATGATCCTTAGAATTCTTCCCTACCTTATTCCTGTGCTGAGATACAGGCTGCTCCAACCTGCTGTAAAATGCTTGATTTCGAGAGTGAGCGAAACTAATGAAAACTTTGTTGGGGTAAAACCTAAAGGGAAAGACCTAGCACCAAATCCAATTTGCCATCTGATCTAACTTCTGGAGGCAGTCAAAATGATCCTTAGAATTCTTCCCTACCTTATTCCTGTGCTGAGATACAGGCTGCTCCAACCTGCTGTAAAATGCTTGATTTCGAGAGTGAGCGAAACTAATGAAAACATTGTTGGGGTAAAACCTAAAGGGAAAGACCTAGCACCAAATCCAATTTGCCATCTGATCTAACTTCTGGAGGCAGTCAAAATGATCCTTAGAATTCTTCCCTACCTTATTCCTGTGCTGAGATACAGGCTGCTCCAACCTGCTGTAAAATGCTTGATTTCGAGAGTGAGCGAAACTAATGAAAACATTGTTGGGGTAAAACCTAAAGGGAAAGACCTAGCACCAAATCCAATTTGCCATCTGATCTAACTTCTGGAGGCAGTCAAAATGATCCTTAGAATTCTTCCCTACCTTATTCCTGTGCTGAGATACAGGCTGCTCCAACCTGCTGTAAAATGCTTGATTTCGAGAGTGAGCGAAACTAATGAAAACATTGTTGGGGTAAAACCTAAAGGGAAAGACCTAGCACCAAATCCAATTTGCCATCTGATCTAACTTCTGGAGGCAGTCAAAATGATCCTTAGAATTCTTCCCTACCTTATTCCTGTGCTGAGATACAGGCTGCTCCAACCTGCTGTAAAATGCTTGATTTCGAGAGTGAGCGAAACTAATGAAAACATTGTTGGGGTAAAACCTAAAGGGAAAGACCTAGCACCAAATCCAATTTGCCATCTGATCTAACTTCTGGAGGCAGTCAAAATGATCCTTAGAATTCTTCCCTACCTTATTCCTGTGCTGAGATACAGGCTGCTCCAACCTGCTGTAAAATGCTTGATTTCGAGAGTGAGCGAAACTAATGAAAACATTGTTGGGGTAAAACCTAAAGGGAAAGACCTAGCACCAAATCCAATTTGCCATCTGATCTAACTTCTGGAGGCAGTCAAAATGATCCTTAGAATTCTTCCCTACCTTATTCCTGTGCTGAGATACAGGCTGCTCCAACCTGCTGTAAAATGCTTGATTTCGAGAGTGAGCGAAACTAATGAAAACATTGTTGGGGTAAAACCTAAAGGGAAAGACCTAGCACCAAATCCAATTTGCCATCTGATCTAACTTCTGGAGGCAGTCAAAATGATCCTTAGAATTCTTCCCTACCTTATTCCTGTGCTGAGATACAGGCTGCTCCAACCTGCTGTAAAATGCTTGATTTCGAGAGTGAGCGAAACTAATGAAAACATTGTTGGGGTAAAACCTAAAGGGAAAGACCTAGCACCAAATCCAATTTGCCATCTGATCTAACTTCTGGAGGCAGTCAAAATGATCCTTAGAATTCTTCCCTACCTTATTCCTGTGCTGAGATACAGGCTGCTCCAACCTGCTGTAAAATGCTTGATTTCGAGAGTGAGCGAAACTAATGAAAACTTTGTTGGGGTAAAACCTAAAGGGAAAGACCTAGCACCAAATCCAATTTGCCATCTGATCTAACTTCTGGAGGCAGTCAAAATGATCCTTTGAATTCTTCCCTACCTTATTCCTGTGCTGAGATACAGGCTGCTCCAACCTGCTGTAAAATGCTTGATTTCGAGAGTGAGCGAAACTAATGAAAACATTGTTGGGGTAAAACCTAAAGGGAAAGACCTAGCACCAAATCCAATTTGCCATCTGATCTAACTTCTGGAGGCAGTCAAAATGATCCTTAGAATTCTTCCCTACCTTATTCCTGTGCTGAGATACAGGCTGCTCCAACCTGCTGTAAAATGCTTGATTTCGAGAGTGAGCGAAACTAATGAAAACATTGTTGGGGTAAAACCTAAAGGGAAAGACCTAGCACCAAATCCAATTTGCCATCTGATCTAACTTCTGGAGGCAGTCAAAATGATCCTTAGAATTCTTCCCTACCTTATTCCTGTGCTGAGATACAGGCTGCTCCAACCTGCTGTAAAATGCTTGATTTCGAGAGTGAGCGAAACTAATGAAAACATTGTTGGGGTAAAACCTAAAGGGAAAGACCTAGCACCAAATCCAATTTGCCATCTGATCTAACTTCTGGAGGCAGTCAAAATGATCCTTAGAATTCTTCCCTACCTTATTCCTGTGCTGAGATACAGGCTGCTCCAACCTGCTGTAAAATGCTTGATTTTGAGAGTGAGCGAAACTAATGAAAACATTGTTGGGGTAAAACCTAAAGGGAAAGACCTAGCACCAAATTCCATTGGCCATCTGATCTAACTTCTGGAGGCAGTCAAAATGATCCTTAGAATTCTTCCCTACCTTATTCCTGTGCTGAGATACAGGCTGCTCCAACCTGCTGTAAAATGCTTGATTTCGAGAGTGAGCGAAACTAATGAAAACATTGTTGGGGTAAAACCTAAAGGGAAAGACCTAGCACCAAATCCAATTTGCCATCTGATCTAACTTCTGGAGGCAGTCAAAATGATCCTTAGAATTCTTCCCTACCTTATTCCTGTGCTGAGATACAGGCTGCTCCAACCTGCTGTAAAATGCTTGATTTCGAGAGTGAGCGAAACTAATGAAAACATTGTTGGGGTAAAACCTAAAGGGAAAGACCTAGCACCAAATTGCATTGGCCATCTGATCTAACTTCTGGAGGCAGTCAAAATGATCCTTAGAATTCTTCCCTACCTTATTCCTGTGCTGAGATACAGGCTGCTCCAACCTGCTGTAAAATGCTTGATTTCGAGAGTGAGCGAAACTAATGAAAACTTTGTTGGGGTAAAACCTAAAGGGAAAGACCTAGCACCAAATCCAATTTGCCATCTGATCTAACTTCTGGAGGCAGTCAAAATGATCCTTAGAATTCTTCCCTACCTTATTCCTGTGCTGAGATACAGGCTGCTCCAACCTGCTGTAAAATGCTTGATTTCGAGAGTGAGCGAAACTAATGAAAACATTGTTGGGGTAAAACCTAAAGGGAAAGACCTAGCACCAAATCCAATTTGCCATCTGATCTAACTTCTGGAGGCAGTCAAAATGATCCTTAGAATTCTTCCCTACCTTATTCCTGTGCTGAGATACAGGCTGCTCCAACCTGCTGTAAAATGCTTGATTTCGAGAGTGAGCGAAACTAATGAAAACATTGTTGGGGTAAAACCTAAAGGGAAAGACCTAGCACCAAATCCAATTTGCCATCTGATCTAACTTCTGGAGGCAGTCAAAATGAGCCTTAGAATTCTTCCCTACCTTATTCCTGTGCTGAGATACAGGCTGCTCCAACCTGCTGTAAAATGCTTGATTTCGAGAGTGAGCGAAACTAATGAAAACATTGTTGGGGTAAAACCTAAAGGGAAAGACCTAGCACCAAATCCAATTTGCCATCTGATCTAACTTCTGGAGGCAGTCAAAATGATCCTTAGAATTCTTCCCTACCTTATTCCTGTGCTGAGATACAGGCTGCTCCAACCTGCTGTAAAATGCTTGATTTCGAGAGTGAGCGAAACTAATGAAAACATTGTTGGGGTAAAACCTAAAGGGAAAGACCTAGCACCAAATCCAATTTGCCATCTGATCTAACTTCTGGAGGCAGTCAAAATGATCCTTAGAATTCTTCCCTACCTTATTCCTGTGCTGAGATACAGGCTGCTCCAACCTGCTGTAAAATGCTTGATTTTGAGAGTGAGCGAAACTAATGAAAACATTGTTGGGGTAAAACCTAAAGGGAAAGACCTAGCACCAAATCCAATTTGCCATCTGATCTAACTTCTGGAGGCAGTCAAAATGATCCTTAGAATTCTTCCCTACCTTATTCCTGTGCTGAGATACAGGCTGCTCCAACCTGCTGTAAAATGCTTGATTTCGAGAGTGAGCGAAACTAATGAAAACATTGTTGGGGTAAAACCTAAAGGGAAAGACCTAGCACCAAATCCAATTTGCCATCTGATCTAACTTCTGGAGGCAGTCAAAATGATCCTTAGAATTCTTCCCTACCTTATTCCTGTGCTGAGATACAGGCTGCTCCAACCTGCTGTAAAATGCTTGATTTCGAGAGTGAGCGAAACTAATGAAAACATTGTTGGGGTAAAACCTAAAGGGAAAGACCTAGCACCAAATCCAATTTGCCATCTGATCTAACTTCTGGAGGCAGTCAAAATGATCCTTAGAATTCTTCCCTACCTTATTCCTGTGCTGAGATACAGGCTGCTCCAACCTGCTGTAAAATGCTTGATTTTGAGAGTGAGCGAAACTAATGAAAACATTGTTGGGGTAAAACCTAAAGGGAAAGACCTAGCACCAAATTCCATTGGCCATCTGATCTAACTTCTGGAGGCAGTCAAAATGATCCTTAGAATTCTTCCCTACCTTATTCCTGTGCTGAGATACAGGCTGCTCCAACCTGCTGTAAAATGCTTGATTTCGAGAGTGAGCGAAACTAATGAAAACATTGTTGGGGTAAAACCTAAAGGGAAAGACCTAGCACCAAATCCAATTTGCCATCTGATCTAACTTCTGGAGGCAGTCAAAATGAGCCTTAGAATTCTTCCCTACCTTATTCCTGTGCTGAGATACAGGCTGCTCCAACCTGCTGTAAAATGCTTGATTTCGAGAGCGAACGAAACTAATGAAAACATTGTTGGGGTAAAACCTAAAGGGAAAGACCTAGCTCCAAATTCCTTTGGTTATCTGATCTAACTTCTGGAGGCAGTCAAAATGATCCTTAGAATTCTTCCCTACCTTATTCCTGTGCTGAGATACAGGCTGCTCCAACCTGCTGTAAAATGCTTGATTTCGAGAGTGAGCGAAACTAATGAAAACATTGTTGGGGTAAAACCTAAAGGGAAAGACCTAGCACCAAATCCAATTTGCCATCTGATCTAACTTCTGGAGGCAGTCAAAATGATCCTTAGAATTCTTCCCTACCTTATTCCTGTGCTGAGATACAGGCTGCTCCAACCTGCTGTAAAATGCTTGATTTCGAGAGTGAGCGAAACTAATGAAAACATTGTTGGGGTAAAACCTAAAGGGAAAGACCTAGCACCGAATTCCATTGGCCATCTGATCTAACTTCTGGAGGCAGTCAAAATGATCCTTAGAATTCTTCCCTACCTTATTCCTGTGCTGAGATACAGGCTGCTCCAACCTGCTGTAAAATGCTTGATTTCGAGAGTGAGCGAAACTAATGAAAACTTTGTTGGGGTAAAACCTAAAGGGAAAGACCTAGCACCAAATCCAATTTGCCATCTGATCTAACTTCTGGAGGCAGTCAAAATGATCCTTAGAATTCTTCCCTACCTTATTCCTGTGCTGAGATACAGGCTGCTCCAACCTGCTGTAAAATGCTTGATTTCGAGAGTGAGCGAAACTAATGAAAACTTTGTTGGGGTAAAACCTAAAGGGAAAGACCTAGCACCAAATCCAATTTGCCATCTGATCTAACTTCTGGAGGCAGTCAAAATGATCCTTAGAATTCTTCCCTACCTTATTCCTGTGCTGAGATACAGGCTGCTCCAACCTGCTGTAAAATGCTTGATTTCGAGAGTGAGCGAAACTAATGAAAACATTGTTGGGGTAAAACCTAAAGGGAAAGACCTAGCACCAAATCCAATTTGCCATCTGATCTAACTTCTGGAGGCAGTCAAAATGATCCTTAGAATTCTTCCCTACCTTATTCCTGTGCTGAGATACAGGCTGCTCCAACCTGCTGTAAAATGCTTGATTTCGAGAGTGAGCGAAACTAATGAAAACATTGTTGGGGTAAAACCTAAAGGGAAAGACCTAGCACCAAATTGCATTGGCCATCTGATCTAACTTCTGGAGGCAGTCAAAATGATCCTTAGAATTCTTCCCTACCTTATTCCTGTGCTGAGATACAGGCTGCTCCAACCTGCTGTAAAATGCTTGATTTCGAGAGTGAGCGAAACTAATGAAAACATTGTTGGGGTAAAACCTAAAGGGAAAGACCTAGCACCAAATCCAATTTGCCATCTGATCTAACTTCTGGAGGCAGTCAAAATGATCCTTAGAATTCTTCCCTACCTTATTCCTGTGCTGAGATACAGGCTGCTCCAACCTGCTGTAAAATGCTTGATTTCGAGAGTGAGCGAAACTAATGAAAACATTGTTGGGGTAAAACCTAAAGGGAAAGACCTAGCACCAAATCCAATTTGCCATCTGATCTAACTTCTGGAGGCAGTCAAAATGATCCTTAGAATTCTTCCCTACCTTATTCCTGTGCTGAGATACAGGCTGCTCCAACCTGCTGTAAAATGCTTGATTTCGAGAGTGAGCGAAACTAATGAAAACATTGTTGGGGTAAAACCTAAAGGGAAAGACCTAGCACCAAATCCAATTTGCCATCTGATCTAACTTCTGGAGGCAGTCAAAATGAGCCTTAGAATTCTTCCCTACCTTATTCCTGTGCTGAGATACAGGCTGCTCCAACCTGCTGTAAAATGCTTGATTTCGAGAGTGAGCGAAACTAATGAAAACATTGTTGGGGTAAAACCTAAAGGGAAAGACCTAGCACCAAATCCAATTTGCCATCTGATCTAACTTCTGGAGGCAGTCAAAATGATCCTTAGAATTCTTCCCTACCTTATTCCTGTGCTGAGATACAGGCTGCTCCAACCTGCTGTAAAATGCTTGATTTCGAGAGTGAGCGAAACTAATGAAAACATTGTTGGGGTAAAACCTAAAGGGAAAGACCTAGCACCAAATCCAATTTGCCATCTGATCTAACTTCTGGAGGCAGTCAAAATGATCCTTAGAATTCTTCCCTACCTTATTCCTGTGCTGAGATACAGGCTGCTCCAACCTGCTGTAAAATGCTTGATTTCGAGAGTGAGCGAAACTAATGAAAACATTGTTGGGGTAAAACCTAAAGGGAAAGACCTAGCACCAAATCCAATTTGCCATCTGATCTAACTTCTGGAGGCAGTCAAAATGATCCTTAGAATTCTTCCCTACCTTATTCCTGTGCTGAGATACAGGCTGCTCCAACCTGCTGTAAAATGCTTGATTTTGAGAGTGAGCGAAACTAATGAAAACATTGTTGGGGTAAAACCTAAAGGGAAAGACCTAGCACCAAATCCAATTTGCCATCTGATCTAACTTCTGGAGGCAGTCAAAATGATCCTTAGAATTCTTCCCTACCTTATTCCTGTGCTGAGATACAGGCTGCTCCAACTGCTGTAAAATGCTTGATTTCGAGAGTGAGCGAAACTAATGAAAACATTGTTGGGGTAAAACCTAAAGGGAAAGACCTAGCACCAAATCCAATTTGCCATCTGATCTAACTTCTGGAGGCAGTCAAAATGATCCTTAGAATTCTTCCCTACCTTATTCCTGTGCTGAGATACAGGCTGCTCCAACCTGCTGTAAAATGCTTGATTTCGAGAGTGAGCGAAACTAATGAAAACATTGTTGGGGTAAAACCTAAAGGGAAAGACCTAGCACCAAATTGCATTGGCCATCTGATCTAACTTCTGGAGGCAGTCAAAATGATCCTTAGAATTCTTCCCTACCTTATTCCTGTGCTGAGATACAGGCTGCTCCAACCTGCTGTAAAATGCTTGATTTCGAGAGTGAGCGAAACTAATGAAAACATTGTTGGGGTAAAACCTAAAGGGAAAGACCTAGCACCAAATCCAATTTGCCATCTGATCTAACTTCTGGAGGCAGTCAAAATGATCCTTAGAATTCTTCCCTACCTTATTCCTGTGCTGAGATACAGGCTGCTCCAACCTGCTGTAAAATGCTTGATTTCGAGAGTGAGCGAAACTAATGAAAACATTGTTGGGGTAAAACCTAAAGGGAAAGACCTAGCACCAAATCCAATTTGCCATCTGATCTAACTTCTGGAGGCAGTCAAAATGATCCTTAGAATTCTTCCCTACCTTATTCCTGTGCTGAGATACAGGCTGCTCCAACCTGCTGTAAAATGCTTGATTTCGAGAGTGAGCGAAACTAATGAAAACATTGTTGGGGTAAAACCTAAAGGGAAAGACCTAGCACCGAATTCCATTGGCCATCTGATCTAACTTCTGGAGGCAGTCAAAATGATCCTTAGAATTCTTCCCTACCTTATTCCTGTGCTGAGATACAGGCTGCTCCAACCTGCTGTAAAATGCTTGATTTCGAGAGTGAGCGAAACTAATGAAAACTTTGTTGGGGTAAAACCTAAAGGGAAAGACCTAGCACCAAATCCAATTTGCCATCTGATCTAACTTCTGGAGGCAGTCAAAATGATCCTTAGAATTCTTCCCTACCTTATTCCTGTGCTGAGATACAGGCTGCTCCAACCTGCTGTAAAATGCTTGATTTCGAGAGTGAGCGAAACTAATGAAAACTTTGTTGGGGTAAAACCTAAAGGGAAAGACCTAGCACCAAATCCAATTTGCCATCTGATCTAACTTCTGGAGGCAGTCAAAATGATCCTTAGAATTCTTCCCTACCTTATTCCTGTGCTGAGATACAGGCTGCTCCAACCTGCTGTAAAATGCTTGATTTCGAGAGTGAGCGAAACTAATGAAAACATTGTTGGGGTAAAACCTAAAGGGAAAGACCTAGCACCAAATCCAATTTGCCATCTGATCTAACTTCTGGAGGCAGTCAAAATGATCCTTAGAATTCTTCCCTACCTTATTCCTGTGCTGAGATACAGGCTGCTCCAACCTGCTGTAAAATGCTTGATTTCGAGAGTGAGCGAAACTAATGAAAACATTGTTGGGGTAAAACCTAAAGGGAAAGACCTAGCACCAAATCCAATTTGCCATCTGATCTAACTTCTGGAGGCAGTCAAAATGATCCTTAGAATTCTTCCCTACCTTATTCCTGTGCTGAGATACAGGCTGCTCCAACCTGCTGTAAAATGCTTGATTTCGAGAGTGAGCGAAACTAATGAAAACATTGTTGGGGTAAAACCTAAAGGGAAAGACCTAGCACCAAATCCAATTTGCCATCTGATCTAACTTCTGGAGGCAGTCAAAATGATCCTTAGAATTCTTCCCTACCTTATTCCTGTGCTGAGATACAGGCTGCTCCAACCTGCTGTAAAATGCTTGATTTCGAGAGTGATCGAAACTAATGAAAACATTGTTGGGGTAAAACCTAAAGGGAAAGACCTAGCACCAAATCAAATTTGCCATCTGATCTAACTTCTGGAGGCAGTCAAAATGAGCCTTAGAATTCTTCCCTACCTTATTCCTGTGCTGAGATACAGGCTGCTCCAACCTGCTGTAAAATGCTTGATTTCGAGAGTGAGCGAAACTAATGAAAACATTGTTGGGGTAAAACCTAAAGGGAAAGACCTAGCACCAAATCCAATTTGCCATCTGATCTAACTTCTGGAGGCAGTCAAAATGAGCCTTAGAATTCTTCCCTACCTTATTCCTGTGCTGAGATACAGGCTGCTCCAACCTGCTGTAAAATGCTTGATTTCGAGAGTGAGCGAAACTAATGAAAACATTGTTGGGGTAAAACCTAAAGGGAAAGACCTTGCACCAAATCCAATTTGCCATCTGATCTAACTTCTGGAGGCAGTCAAAATGATCCTTAGAATTCTTCCCTACCTTATTCCTGTGCTGAGATACAGGCTGCTCCAACCTGCTGTAAAATGCTTGATTTCGAGAGTGAGCGAAACTAATGAAAACATTGTTGGGGTAAAACCTAAAGGGAAAGACCTAGCACCAAATCCAATTTGCCATCTGATCTAACTTCTGGAGGCAGTCAAAATGATCCTTAGAATTCTTCCCTACCTTATTCCTGTGCTGAGATACAGGCTGCTCCAACCTGCTGTAAAATGCTTGATTTCGAGAGTGAGCGAAACTAATGAAAACATTGTTGGGGTAAAACCTAAAGGGAAAGACCTAGCACCAAATCCAATTTGCCATCTGATCTAACTTCTGGAGGCAGTCAAAATGATCCTTAGAATTCTTCCCTACCTTATTCCTGTGCTGAGATACAGGCTGCTCCAACCTGCTGTAAAATGCTTGATTTCGAGAGTGAGCGAAACTAATGAAAACATTGTTGGGGTAAAACCTAAAGGGAAAGACCTAGCACCAAATTGCATTGGCCATCTGATCTAACTTCTGGAGGCAGTCAAAATGATCCTTAGAATTCTTCCCTACCTTATTCCTGTGCTGAGATACAGGCTGCTCCAACCTGCTGTAAAATGCTTGATTTCGAGAGTGAGCGAAACTAATGAAAACTTTGTTGGGGTAAAACCTAAAGGGAAAGACCTAGCACCAAATCCAATTTGCCATCTGATCTAACTTCTGGAGGCAGTCAAAATGATCCTTAGAATTCTTCCCTACCTTATTCCTGTGCTGAGATACAGGCTGCTCCAACCTGCTGTAAAATGCTTGATTTCGAGAGTGAGCGAAACTAATGAAAACATTGTTGGGGTAAAACCTAAAGGGAAAGACCTAGCACCAAATTGCATTGGCCATCTGATCTAACTTCTGGAGGCAGTCAAAATGATCCTTAGAATTCTTCCCTACCTTATTCCTGTGCTGAGATACAGGCTGCTCCAACCTGCTGTAAAATGCTTGATTTCGAGAGTGAGCGAAACTAATGAAAACATTGTTGGGGTAAAACCTAAAGGGAAAGACCTAGCACCAAATCCAATTTGCCATCTGATCTAACTTCTGGAGGCAGTCAAAATGAGCCTTAGAATTCTTCCCTACCTTCCCTACCTTATTCCTGTGCTGAGATACAGGCTGCTCCAACCTGCTGTAAAATGCTTGATTTCGAGAGTGAGCGAAACTAATGAAAACATTGTTGGGGTAAAACCTAAAGGGAAAGACCTAGCACCAAATCCAATTTGCCATCTGATCTAACTTCTGGAGGCAGTCAAAATGATCCTTAGAATTCTTCCCTACCTTATTCCTGTGCTGAGATACAGGCTGCTCCAACCTGCTGTAAAATGCTTGATTTCGAGAGTGAGCGAAACTAATGAAAACATTGTTGGGGTAAAACCTAAAGGGAAAGACCTAGCACCAAATCCAATTTGCCATCTGATCTAACTTCTGGAGGCAGTCAAAATGATCCTTAGAATTCTTCCCTACCTTATTCCTGTGCTGAGATACAGGCTGCTCCAACCTGCTGTAAAATGCTTGATTTCGAGAGTGAGCGAAACTAATGAAAACATTGTTGGGGTAAAACCTAAAGGGAAAGACCTAGCACCAAATCCCATTGGCCATCTGATCTAACTTCTGGAGGCAGTCAAAATGATCCTTAGAATTCTTCCCTACCTTATTCCTGTGCTGAGATACAGGCTGCTCCAACCTGCTGTAAAATGCTTGATTTCGAGAGTGAGCGAAACTAATGAAAACATTGTTGGGGTAAAACCTAAAGGGAAAGACCTAGCACCAAATCCAATTTGCCATCTGATCTAACTTCTGGAGGCAGTCAAAATGAGCCTTAGAATTCTTCCCTACCTTATTCCTGTGCTGAGATACAGGCTGCTCCAACCTGCTGTAAAATGCTTGATTTCGAGAGTGAGCGAAACTAATGAAAACATTGTTGGGGTAAAACCTAAAGGGAAAGACCTAGCACCAAATCCAATTTGCCATCTGATCTAACTTCTGGAGGCAGTCAAAATGATCCTTAGAATTCTTCCCTACCTTATTCCTGTGCTGAGATACAGGCTGCTCCAACCTGCTGTAAAATGCTTGATTTCGAGAGTGAGCGAAACTAATGAAAACATTGTTGGGGTAAAACCTAAAGGGAAAGACCTAGCACCAAATCCAATTTGCCATCTGATCTAACTTCTGGAGGCAGTCAAAATGAGCCTTAGAATTCTTCCCTACCTTATTCCTGTGCTGAGATACAGGCTGCTCCAACCTGCTGTAAAATGCTTGATTTCGAGAGTGAGCGAAACTAATGAAAACATTGTTGGGGTAAAACCTAAAAGGAAAGACCTAGCACCGAATTCCATTGGCCATCTGATCTAACTTCTGGAGGCAGTCAAAATGATCCTTAGAATTCTTCCCTACCTTATTCCTGTGCTGAGATACAGGCTGCTCCAACCTGCTGTAAAATGCTTGATTTCGAGAGTGAGCGAAACTAATGAAAACTTTGTTGGGGTAAAACCTAAAGGGAAAGACCTAGCACCAAATCCAATTTGCCATCTGATCTAACTTCTGGAGGCAGTCAAAATGATCCTTAGAATTCTTCCCTACCTTATTCCTGTGCTGAGATACAGGCTGCTCCAACCTGCTGTAAAATGCTTGATTTCGAGAGTGAGCGAAACTAATGAAAACTTTGTTGGGGTAAAACCTAAAGGGAAAGACCTAGCACCAAATCCAATTTGCCATCTGATCTAACTTCTGGAGGCAGTCAAAATGATCCTTAGAATTCTTCCCTACCTTATTCCTGTGCTGAGATACAGGCTGCTCCAACCTGCTGTAAAATGCTTGATTTCGAGAGTGAGCAAAACTAATGAAAACATTGTTGGGGTAAAACCTAAAGGGAAAGACCTAGCACCAAATCCAATTTGCCATCTGATCTAACTTCTGGAGGCAGTCAAAATGATCCTTAGAATTCTTCCCTACCTTATTCCTGTGCTGAGATACAGGCTGCTCCAACCTGCTGTAAAATGCTTGATTTCGAGAGTGAGCGAAACTAATGAAAACATTGTTGGGGTAAAACCTAAAGGGAAAGACCTAGCACCAAATCCAATTTGCCATCTGATCTAACTTCTGGAGGCAGTCAAAATGATCCTTAGAATTCTTCCCTACCTTATTCCTGTGCTGAGATACAGGCTGCTCCAACCTGCTGTAAAATGCTTGATTTCGAGAGTGAGCGAAACTAATGAAAACATTGTTGGGGTAAAACCTAAAGGGAAAGACCTAGCACCAAATCCAATTTGCCATCTGATCTAACTTCTGGAGGCAGTCAAAATGATCCTTAGAATTCTTCCCTACCTTATTCCTGTGCTGAGATACAGGCTGCTCCAACATGCTGTAAAATGCTTGATTTCGAGAGTGAGCGAAACTAATGAAAACATTGTTGGGGTAAAACCTAAAGGGAAAGACCTAGCACCAAATTGCATTGGCCATCTGATCTAACTTCTGGAGGCAGTCAAAATGATCCTTAGAATTCTTCCCTACCTTATTCCTGTGCTGAGATACAGGCTGCTCCAACCTGCTGTAAAATGCTTGATTTCGAGAGTGAGCGAAACTAATGAAAACATTGTTGGGGTAAAACCTAAAGGGAAAGACCTAGCACCAAATCCAATTTGCCATCTGATCTAACTTCTGGAGGCAGTCAAAATGATCCTTAGAATTCTTCCCTACCTTATTCCTGTGCTGAGATACAGGCTGCTCCAACCTGCTGTAAAATGCTTGATTTCGAGAGTGAGCGAAACTAATGAAAACATTGTTGGGGTAAAACCTAAAGGGAAAGACCTAGCACCAAATCCAATTTGCCATCTGATCTAACTTCTGGAGGCAGTCAAAATGATCCTTAGAATTCTTCCCTACCTTATTCCTGTGCTGAGATACAGGCTGCTCCAACCTGCTGTAAAATGCTTGATTTCGAGAGCGAGCGAAACTAATGAAAACATTGTTGGGGTAAAACCTAAAGGGAAAGACCTAGCACCAAATCCAATTTGCCATCTGATCTAACTTCTGGAGGCAGTCAAAATGATCCTTAGAATTCTTCCCTACCTTATTCCTGTGCTGAGATACAGGCTGCTCCAACCTGCTGTAAAATGCTTGATTTCGAGAGTGAGCGAAACTAATGAAAACATTGTTGGGGTAAAACCTAAAGGGAAAGACCTAGCACCAAATCCAATTTGCCATCTGATCTAACTTCTGGAGGCAGTCAAAATGATCCTTAGAATTCTTCCCTACCTTATTCCTGTGCTGAGATACAGGCTGCTCCAACCTGCTGTAAAATGCTTGATTTCGAGAGCGAGCGAAACTAATGAAAACATTGTTGGGGTAAAACCTAAAGGGAAAGACCTAGCACCAAATCCAATTTGCCATCTGATCTAACTTCTGGAGGCAGTCAAAATGATCCTTAGAATTCTTCCCTACCTTATTCCTGTGCTGAGATACAGGCTGCTCCAACCTGCTGTAAAATGCTTGATTTCGAGAGTGAGCGAAACTAATGAAAACATTGTTGGGGTAAAACCTAAAGGGAAAGACCTAGCACCAAATCCAATTTGCCATCTGATCTAACTTCTGGAGGCAGTCAAAATGATCCTTAGAATTCTTCCCTACCTTATTCCTGTGCTGAGATACAGGCTGCTCCAACCTGCTGTAAAATGCTTGATTTCGAGAGTGAGCAAAACTAATGAAAACATTGTTGGGGTAAAACCTAAAGGGAAAGACCTAGCACCAAATCCAATTTGCCATCTGATCTAACTTCTGGAGGCAGTCAAAATGATCCTTAGAATTCTTCCCTACCTTATTCCTGTGCTGAGATACAGGCTGCTCCAACCTGCTGTAAAATGCTTGATTTCGAGAGTGAGCGAAACTAATGAAAACTTTGTTGGGGTAAAACCTAAAGGGAAAGACCTAGCACCAAATCCAATTTGCCATCTGATCTAACTTCTGGAGGCAGTCAAAATGATCCTTAGAATTCTTCCCTACCTTATTCCTGTGCTGAGATACAGGCTGCTCCAACCTGCTGTAAAATGCTTGATTTCGAGAGTGAGCGAAACTAATGAAAACATTGTTGGGGTAAAACCTAAAGGGAAAGACCTAGCACGAAATTCCATTGGCCATCTGATCTAACTTCTGGAGGCAGTCAAAATGATCCTTAGAATTCTTCCCTACCTTATTCCTGTGCTGAGATACAGGCTGCTCCAACCTGCTGTAAAATGCTTGATTTCGAGAGTGAGCGAAACTAATGAAAACTTTGTTGGGGTAAAACCTAAAGGGAAAGACCTAGCACCAAATTCCATTGGCCATCTGATCTAACTTCTGGAGGCAGTCAAAATGATCCTTAGAATTCTTCCCTACCTTATTCCTGTGCTGAGATACAGGCTGCTCCAACCTGCTGTAAAATGCTTGATTTCGAGAGTGAGCGAAACTAATGAAAACATTGTTGGGGTAAAACCTAAAGGGAAAGACCTAGCACCAAATCCAATTTGCCATCTGATCTAACTTCTGGAGGCAGTCAAAATGATCCTTAGAATTCTTCCCTACCTTATTCCTGTGCTGAGATACAGGCTGCTCCAACCTGCTGTAAAATGCTTGATTTCGAGAGTGAGCGAAACTAATGAAAACATTGTTGGGGTAAAACCTAAAGGGAAAGACCTAGCACCAAATCCAATTTGCCATCTGATCTAACTTCTGGAGGCAGTCAAAATGATCCTTAGAATTCTTCCCTACCTTATTCCTGTGCTGAGATACAGGCTGCTCCAACCTGCTGTAAAATGCTTGATTTCGAGAGTGAGCGAAACTAATGAAAACATTGTTGGGGTAAAACCTAAAGGGAAAGACCTAGCACCAAATTGCATTGGCCATCTGATCTAACTTCTGGAGGCAGTCAAAATGATCCTTAGAATTCTTCCCTACCTTATTCCTGTGCTGAGATACAGGCTGCTCCAACCTGCTGTAAAATGCTTGATTTCGAGAGTGAGCGAAACTAATGAAAACATTGTTGGGGTAAAACCTAAAGGGAAAGACCTAGCACCAAATCCAATTTGCCATCTGATCTAACTTCTGGAGGCAGTCAAAATGATCCTTAGAATTCTTCCCTACCTTATTCCTGTGCTGAGATACAGGCTGCTCCAACCTGCTGTAAAATGCTTGATTTCGAGAGTGAGCGAAACTAATGAAAACATTGTTGGGGTAAAACCTAAAGGGAAAGACCTAGCACCAAATTCCATTGGCCATCTGATCTAACTTCTGGAGGCAGTCAAAATGATCCTTAGAATTCTTCCCTACCTTATTCCTGTGCTGAGATACAGGCTGCTCCAACCTGCTGTAAAATGCTTGATTTCGAGAGTGAGCGAAACTAATGAAAACATTGTTGGGGTAAAACCTAAAGGGAAAGACCTAGCACCAAATTGCATTGGCCATCTGATCTAACTTCTGGAGGCAGTCAAAATGATCCTTAGAATTCTTCCCTACCTTATTCCTGTGCTGAGATACAGGCTGCTCCAACCTGCTGTAAAATGCTTGATTTCGAGAGTGAGCGAAACTAATGAAAACATTGTTGGGGTAAAACCTAAAGGGAAAGACCTAGCACCAAATCCAATTTGCCATCTGATCTAACTTCTGGAGGCAGTCAAAATGATCCTTAGAATTCTTCCCTACCTTATTCCTGTGCTGAGATACAGGCTGCTCCAACCTGCTGTAAAATGCTTGATTTCGAGAGTGAGCGAAACTAATGAAAACATTGTTGGGGTAAAACCTAAAGGGAAAGACCTAGCACCAAATCCAATTTGCCATCTGATCTAACTTCTGGAGGCAGTCAAAATGATCCTTAGAATTCTTCCCTACCTTATTCCTGTGCTGAGATACAGGCTGCTCCAACCTGCTGTAAAATGCTTGATTTCGAGAGTGAGCGAAACTAATGAAAACATTGTTGGGGTAAAACCTAAAGGGAAAGACCTAGCACCAAATCCAATTTGCCATCTGATCTAACTTCTGGAGGCAGTCAAAATGATCCTTAGAATTCTTCCCTACCTTATTCCTGTGCTGAGATACAGGCTGCTCCAACCTGCTGTAAAATGCTTGATTTCGAGAGTGAGCGAAACTAATGAAAACATTGTTGGGGTAAAACCTAAAGGGAAAGTCCTAGCAGCAAATTGCATCGGCCATCTGATCTAACTTCTGGAGGCAGTCAAAATGATCCTTAGAATTCTTCCCTACCTTATTCCTGTGCTGAGATACAGGCTGCTCCAACCTGCTGTAAAATGCTTGATTTCGAGAGTGAGCGAAACTAATGAAAACATTGTTGGGGTAAAACCTAAAGGGAAAGACCTAGCACCAAATCCAATTTGCCATCTGATCTAACTTCTGGAGGCAGTCAAAATGATCCTTAGAATTCTTCCCTACCTTATTCCTGTGCTGAGATACAGGCTGCTCCAACCTGCTGTAAAATGCTTGATTTCGAGAGTGAGCGAAACTAATGAAAACATTGTTGGGGTAAAACCTAAAGGGAAAGACCTAGCACCAAATTGCATTGGCCATCTGATCTAACTTCTGGAGGCAGTCAAAATGAGTATTTGAATTCTTCCCTACCTTATTCCTGTGCTGAGATACAGGCTGCTCCAACCTGCTGTAAAATGCTTGATTTCGAGAGTGAGCGAAACTAATGAAAACATTGTTGGGGTAAAACCTAAAGGGAAAGACCTAGCACCAAATTGCATCGGCCATCTGATCTAACTTCTGGAGGCAGTCAAAATGATCCTTAGAATTCTTCCCTACCTTATTCCTGTGCTGAGATACAGGCTGCTCCAACCTGCTGTAAAATGCTTGATTTCGAGAGTGAGCGAAACTAATGAAAACATTGTTGGGGTAAAACCTAAAGGGAAAGACCTAGCACCAAATTCCATTGGCCATCTGATCTAACTTCTGGAGGCAGTCAAAATGATCCTTAGAATTCTTCCCTACCTTATTCCTGTGCTGAGATACAGGCTGCTCCAACCTGCTGTAAAATGCTTGATTTCGAGAGTGAGCGAAACTAATGAAAACATTGTTGGGGTAAAACCTAAAGGGAAAGACCTAGCACCAAATCCAATTTGCCATCTGATCTAACTTCTGGAGGCAGTCAAAATGATCCTTAGAATTCTTCCCTACCTTATTCCTGTGCTGAGACACAGGCTGCTCCAACCTGCTGTAAAATGCTTGATTTCGAGAGTGAGCGAAACTAATGAAAACATTGTTGGGGTAAAACCTAAAGGGAAAGACCTAGCACCAAATCCAATTTGCCATCTGATCTAACTTCTGGAGGCAGTCAAAATGATCCTTAGAATTCTTCCCTACCTTATTCCTGTGCTGAGATACAGGCTGCTCCAACCTGCTGTAAAATGCTTGATTTCGAGAGTGAGCGAAACTAATGAAAACATTGTTGGGGTAAAACCTAAAGGGAAAGACCTAGCACCAAATCCAATTTGCCATCTGATCTAACTTCTGGAGGCAGTCAAAATGATCCTTAGAATTCTTCCCTACCTTATTCCTGTGCTGAGATACAGGCTGCTCCAACCTGCTGTAAAATGCTTGATTTCGAGAGTGAGCGAAACTAATGAAAACATTGTTGGGGTAAAACCTAAAGGGAAAGACCTAGCACCAAATCCAATTTGCCATCTGATCTAACTTCTGGAGGCAGTCAAAATGATCCTTAGAATTCTTCCCTACCTTATTCCTGTGCTGAGATACAGGCTGCTCCAACCTGCTGTAAAATGCTTGATTTCGAGAGTGAGCGAAACTAATGAAAACATTGTTGGGGTAAAACCTAAAGGGAAAGACCTAGCACCAAATCCAATTTGCCATCTGATCTAACTTCTGGAGGCAGTCAAAATGATCCTTAGAATTCTTCCCTACCTTATTCCTGTGCTGAGATACAGGCTGCTCCAACCTGCTGTAAAATGCTTGATTTCGAGAGTGAGCGAAACTAATGAAAACTTTGTTGGGGTAAAACCTAAAGGGAAAGACCTAGCACCAAATCCAATTTGCCATCTGATCTAACTTCTGGAGGCTGTCAAAATGATCCTTAGAATTCTTCCCTACCTTATTCCTGTGCTGAGATACAGGCTGCTCCAACCTGCTGTAAAATGCTTGATTTCGAGAGTGAGCGAAACTAATGAAAACATTGTTGGGGTAAAACCTAAAGGGAAAGACCTAGCACCAAATTGCATTGGCCATCTGATCTAACTTCTGGAGGCAGTCAAAATGATCCTTAGAATTCTTCCCTACCTTATTCCTGTG
Source organism: Melanerpes formicivorus (assembly GCF_026170545.1). Taxonomy (NCBI): domain Eukaryota; kingdom Metazoa; phylum Chordata; class Aves; order Piciformes; family Picidae; genus Melanerpes; species Melanerpes formicivorus. Next base: position 88,070 of record NW_027142965.1, read on the forward strand.
CTGAGATACAGGCTGCTCCAACCTGCTGTAAAATGCTTGATTTCGAGAGTGAGCGAAACTAATGAAAACATTGTTGGGGTAAAACCTAAAGGGAAAGACCTAGCACCAAATCCAATTTGCCATCTGATCTAACTTCTGGAGGCAGTCAAAATGATCCTTAGAATTCTTCCCTACCTTATTCCTGTGCTGAGATACAGGCTGCTCCAACCTGCTGTAAAATGCTTGATTTCGAGAGTGAGCGAAACTAATGAAAACATTGTTGGGGTAAAACCTAAAGGGAAAGTCCTAGCACCAAATTGCATCGGCCATCTGATCTAACTTCTGGAGGCAGTCAAAATGATCCTTAGAATTCTTCCCTACCTTATTCCTGTGCTGAGATACAGGCTGCTCCAACCTGCTGTAAAATGCTTGATTTCGAGAGTGAGCGAAACTAATGAAAACATTGTTGGGGTAAAACCTAAAGGGAAAGACCTAGCACCAAATCCAATTTGCCATCTGATCTAACTTCTGGAGGCAGTCAAAATGATCCTTAGAATTCTTCCCTACCTTATTCCTGTGCTGAGATACAGGCTGCTCCAACCTGCTGTAAAATGCTTGATTTCGAGAGTGAGCGAAACTAATGAAAACATTGTTGGGGTAAAACCTAAAGGGAAAGACCTAGCACCAAATTGCATTGGCCATCTGATCTAACTTCTGGAGGCAGTCAAAATGAGTATTTGAATTCTTCCCTACCTTATTCCTGTGCTGAGATACAGGCTGCTCCAACCTGCTGTAAAATGCTTGATTTCGAGAGTGAGCGAAACTAATGAAAACATTGTTGGGGTAAAACCTAAAGGGAAAGACCTAGCACCAAATTGCATCGGCCATCTGATCTAACTTCTGGAGGCAGTCAAAATGATCCTTAGAATTCTTCCCTACCTTATTCCTGTGCTGAGATACAGGCTGCTCCAACCTGCTGTAAAATGCTTGATTTCGAGAGTGAGCGAAACTAATGAAAACATTGTTGGGGTAAAACCTAAAGGGAAAGACCTAGCACCAAATTCCATTGGCCATCTGATCTAACTTCTGGAGGCAGTCAAAATGATCCTTAGAATTCTTCCCTACCTTATTCCTGTGCTGAGATACAGGCTGCTCCAACCTGCTGTAAAATGCTTGATTTCGAGAGTGAGCGAAACTAATGAAAACATTGTTGGGGTAAAACCTAAAGGGAAAGACCTAGCACCAAATCCAATTTGCCATCTGATCTAACTTCTGGAGGCAGTCAAAATGATCCTTAGAATTCTTCCCTACCTTATTCCTGTGCTGAGACACAGGCTGCTCCAACCTGCTGTAAAATGCTTGATTTCGAGAGTGAGCGAAACTAATGAAAACATTGTTGGGGTAAAACCTAAAGGGAAAGACCTAGCACCAAATCCAATTTGCCATCTGATCTAACTTCTGGAGGCAGTCAAAATGATCCTTAGAATTCTTCCCTACCTTATTCCTGTGCTGAGATACAGGCTGCTCCAACCTGCTGTAAAATGCTTGATTTCGAGAGTGAGCGAAACTAATGAAAACATTGTTGGGGTAAAACCTAAAGGGAAAGACCTAGCACCAAATCCAATTTGCCATCTGATCTAACTTCTGGAGGCAGTCAAAATGATCCTTAGAATTCTTCCCTACCTTATTCCTGTGCTGAGATACAGGCTGCTCCAACCTGCTGTAAAATGCTTGATTTCGAGAGTGAGCGAAACTAATGAAAACATTGTTGGGGTAAAACCTAAAGGGAAAGACCTAGCACCAAATCCAATTTGCCATCTGATCTAACTTCTGGAGGCAGTCAAAATGATCCTTAGAATTCTTCCCTACCTTATTCCTGTGCTGAGATACAGGCTGCTCCAACCTGCTGTAAAATGCTTGATTTCGAGAGTGAGCGAAACTAATGAAAACATTGTTGGGGTAAAACCTAAAGGGAAAGACCTAGCACCAAATCCAATTTGCCATCTGATCTAACTTCTGGAGGCAGTCAAAATGATCCTTAGAATTCTTCCCTACCTTATTCCTGTGCTGAGATACAGGCTGCTCCAACCTGCTGTAAAATGCTTGATTTCGAGAGTGAGCGAAACTAATGAAAACTTTGTTGGGGTAAAACCTAAAGGGAAAGACCTAGCACCAAATCCAATTTGCCATCTGATCTAACTTCTGGAGGCTGTCAAAATGATCCTTAGAATTCTTCCCTACCTTATTCCTGTGCTGAGATACAGGCTGCTCCAACCTGCTGTAAAATGCTTGATTTCGAGAGTGAGCGAAACTAATGAAAACATTGTTGGGGTAAAACCTAAAGGGAAAGACCTAGCACCAAATCCAATTTGCCATCTGATCTAACTTCTGGAGGCAGTCAAAATGATCCTTAGAATTCTTCCCTACCTTATTCCTGTGCTGAGATACAGGCTGCTCCAACCTGCTGTAAAATGCTTGATTTCGAGAGTGAGCGAAACTAATGAAAACATTGTTGGGGTAAAACCTAAAGGGAAAGACCTAGCACCAAATCCAATTTGCCATCTGATCTAACTTCTGGAGGCAGTCAAAATGATCCTTAGAATTCTTCCCTACCTTATTCCTGTGCTGAGATACAGGCTGCTCCAACCTGCTGTAAAATGCTTGATTTCGAGAGTGAGCGAAACTAATGAAAACATTGTTGGGGTAAAACCTAAAGGGAAAGACCTAGCACCAAATTGCATTGGCCATCTGATCTAACTTCTGGAGGCAGTCAAAATGATCCTTAGAATTCTTCCCTACCTTATTCCTGTGCTGAGATACAGGCTGCTCCAACCTGCTGTAAAATGCTTGATTTCGAGAGTGAGCGAAACTAATGAAAACATTGTTGGGGTAAAACCTAAAGGGAAAGACCTAGCACCAAATCCAATTTGCCATCTGATCTAACTTCTGGAGGCAGTCAAAATGATCCTTAGAATTCTTCCCTACCTTATTCCTGTGCTGAGATACAGGCTGCTCCAACCTGCTGTAAAATGCTTGATTTCGAGAGCGAGCGAAACTAATGAAAACATTGTTGGGGTAAAACCTAAAGGGAAAGACCTAGCACCAAATCCAATTTGCCATCTGATCTAACTTCTGGAGGCAGTCAAAATGATCCTTAGAATTCTTCCCTACCTTATTCCTGTGCTGAGATACAGGCTGCTCCAACCTGCTGTAAAATGCTTGATTTCGAGAGTGAGCGAAACTAATGAAAACATTGTTGGGGTAAAACCTAAAGGGAAAGACCTAGCACCAAATCCAATTTGCCATCTGATCTAACTTCTGGAGGCAGTCAAAATGATCCTTAGAATTCTTCCCTACCTTATTCCTGTGCTGAGATACAGGCTGCTCCAACCTGCTGTAAAATGCTTGATTTCGAGAGTGAGCAAAACTAATGAAAACATTGTTGGGGTAAAACCTAAAGGGAAAGACCTAGCACCAAATCCAATTTGCCATCTGATCTAACTTCTGGAGGCAGTCAAAATGATCCTTAGAATTCTTCCCTACCTTATTCCTGTGCTGAGATACAGGCTGCTCCAACCTGCTGTAAAATGCTTGATTTCGAGAGTGAGCGAAACTAATGAAAACTTTGTTGGGGTAAAACCTAAAGGGAAAGACCTAGCACCAAGTCCAATTTGCCATCTGATCTAACTTCTGGAGGCAGTCAAAATGATCCTTAGAATTCTTCCCTACCTTATTCCTGTGCTGAGATACAGGCTGCTCCAACCTGCTGTAAAATGCTTGATTTCGAGAGTGAGCGAAACTAATGAAAACATTGTTGGGGTAAAACCTAAAGGGAAAGACCTAGCACCAAATTCCATTGGCCATCTGATCTAACTTCTGGAGGCAGTCAAAATGATCCTTAGAATTCTTCCCTACCTTATTCCTGTGCTGAGATACAGGCTGCTCCAACCTGCTGTAAAATGCTTGATTTCGAGAGTGAGCGAAACTAATGAAAACTTTGTTGGGGTAAAACCTAAAGGGAAAGACCTAGCACCAAATTCCATTGGCCATCTGATCTAACTTCTGGAGGCAGTCAAAATGATCCTTAGAATTCTTCCCTACCTTATTCCTGTGCTGAGATACAGGCTGCTCCAACCTGCTGTAAAATGCTTGATTTCGAGAGTGAGCGAAACTAATGAAAACATTGTTGGGGTAAAACCTAAAGGGAAAGACCTAGCACCAAATCCAATTTGCCATCTGATCTAACTTCTGGAGGCAGTCAAAATGATCCTTAGAATTCTTCCCTACCTTATTCCTGTGCTGAGATACAGGCTGCTCCAACCTGCTGTAAAATGCTTGATTTCGAGAGTGAGCGAAACTAATGAAAACATTGTTGGGGTAAAACCTAAAGGGAAAGACCTAGCACCAAATCCAATTTGCCATCTGATCTAACTTCTGGAGGCAGTCAAAATGATCCTTAGAATTCTTCCCTACCTTATTCCTGTGCTGAGATACAGGCTGCTCCAACCTGCTGTAAAATGCTTGATTTCGAGAGTGAGCGAAACTAATGAAAACATTGTTGGGGTAAAACCTAAAGGGAAAGACCTAGCACCAAATTCCATTGGCCATCTGATCTAACTTCTGGAGGCAGTCAAAATGATCCTTAGAATTCTTCCCTACCTTATTCCTGTGCTGAGATACAGGCTGCTCCAACCTGCTGTAAAATGCTTGATTTCGAGAGTGAGCGAAACTAATGAAAACATTGTTGGGGTAAAACCTAAAGGGAAAGACCTAGCACCAAATTGCATTGGCCATCTGATCTAACTTCTGGAGGCAGTCAAAATGATCCTTAGAATTCTTCCCTACCTTATTCCTGTGCTGAGATACAGGCTGCTCCAACCTGCTGTAAAATGCTTGATTTCGAGAGTGAGCGAAACTAATGAAAACATTGTTGGGGTAAAACCTAAAGGGAAAGACCTAGCACCAAATACAATTTGCCATCTGATCTAACTTCTGGAGGCAGTCAAAATGAGCCTTAGAATTCTTCCCTACCTTATTCCTGTGCTGAGATACAGGCTGCTCCAACCTGCTGTAAAATGCTTGATTTCGAGAGTGAGCGAAACTAATGAAAACATTGTTGGGGTAAAACCTAAAGGGAAAGACCTAGCACCAAATCCAATTTGCCATCTGATCTAACTTCTGGAGGCAGTCAAAATGATCCTTAGAATTCTTCCCTACCTTATTCCTGTGCTGAGATACAGGCTGCTCCAACCTGCTGTAAAATGCTTGATTTCGAGAGTGAGCGAAACTAATGAAAACATTGTTGGGGTAAAACCTAAAGGGAAAGACCTAGCACCAAATCCAATTTGCCATCTGATCTAACTTCTGGAGGCAGTCAAAATGATCCTTAGAATTCTTCCCTACCTTATTCCTGTGCTGAGATACAGGCTGCTCCAACCTGCTGTAAAATGCTTGATTTCGAGAGTGAGCGAAACTAATGAAAACATTGTTGGGGTAAAACCTAAAGGGAAAGTCCTAGCACCAAATTGCATCGGCCATCTGATCTAACTTCTGGAGGCAGTCAAAATGATCCTTAGAATTCTTCCCTACCTTATTCCTGTGCTGAGATACAGGCTGCTCCAACCTGCTGTAAAATGCTTGATTTCGAGAGTGAGCGAAACTAATGAAAACATTGTTGGGGTAAAACCTAAAGGGAAAGACCTAGCACCAAATCCAATTTGCCATCTGATCTAACTTCTGGAGGCAGTCAAAATGATCCTTAGAATTCTTCCCTACCTTATTCCTGTGCTGAGATACAGGCTGCTCCAACCTGCTGTAAAATGCTTGATTTCGAGAGTGAGCGAAACTAATGAAAACATTGTTGGGGTAAAACCTAAAGGGAAAGACCTAGCACCAAATTGCATTGGCCATCTGATCTAACTTCTGGAGGCAGTCAAAATGAGTATTTGAATTCTTCCCTACCTTATTCCTGTGCTGAGATACAGGCTGCTCCAACCTGCTGTAAAATGCTTGATTTCGAGAGTGAGCGAAACTAATGAAAACATTGTTGGGCTAAAACCTAAAGGGAAAGACCTAGCACCAAATTGCATCGGCCATCTGATCTAACTTCTGGAGGCAGTCAAAATGATCCTTAGAATTCTTCCCTACCTTATTCCTGTGCTGAGATACAGGCTGCTCCAACCTGCTGTAAAATGCTTGATTTCGAGAGTGAGCGAAACTAATGAAAACATTGTTGGGGTAAAACCTAAAGGGAAAGACCTAGCACCAAATCCAATTTGCCATCTGATCTAACTTCTGGAGGCAGTCAAAATGATCCTTAGAATTCTTCCCTACCTTATTCCTGTGCTGAGACACAGGCTGCTCCAACCTGCTGTAAAATGCTTGATTTCGAGAGTGAGCGAAACTAATGAAAACATTGTTGGGGTAAAACCTAAAGGGAAAGACCTAGCACCAAATCCAATTTGCCATCTGATCTAACTTCTGGAGGCAGTCAAAATGATCCTTAGAATTCTTCCCTACCTTATTCCTGTGCTGAGATACAGGCTGCTCCAACCTGCTGTAAAATGCTTGATTTCGAGAGTGAGCGAAACTAATGAAAACATTGTTGGGGTAAAACCTAAAGGGAAAGACCTAGCACCAAATCCAATTTGCCATCTGATCTAACTTCTGGAGGCAGTCAAAATGATCCTTAGAATTCTTCCCTACCTTATTCCTGTGCTGAGATACAGGCTGCTCCAACCTGCTGTAAAATGCTTGATTTCGAGAGTGAGCGAAACTAATGAAAACATTGTTGGGGTAAAACCTAAAGGGAAAGACCTAGCACCAAATCCAACTTGCCATCTGATCTAACTTCTGGAGGCAGTCAAAATGATCCTTAGAATTCTTCCCTACCTTATTCCTGTGCTGAGATACAGGCTGCTCCAACCTGCTGTAAAATGCTTGATTTCGAGAGTGAGCGAAACTAATGAAAACATTGTTGGGGTAAAACCTAAAGGGAAAGACCTAGCACCAAATCCAATTTGCCATCTGATCTAACTTCTGGAGGCAGTCAAAATGATCCTTAGAATTCTTCCCTACCTTATTCCTGTGCTGAGATACAGGCTGCTCCAACCTGCTGTAAAATGCTTGATTTCGAGAGTGAGCGAAACTAATGAAAACATTGTTGGGGTAAAACCTAAAGGGAAAGACCTAGCACCAAATCCAATTTGCCATCTGATCTAACTTCTGGAGGCAGTCAAAATGATCCTTAGAATTCTTCCCTACCTTATTCCTGTGCTGAGATACAGGCTGCTCCAACCTGCTGTAAAATGCTTGATTTCGAGAGTGAGCGAAACTAATGAAAACATTGTTGGGGTAAAACCTAAAGGGAAAGACCTAGCACCAAATCCAATTTGCCATCTGATCTAACTTCTGGAGGCAGTCAAAATGATCCTTAGAATTCTTCCCTACCTTATTCCTGTGCTGAGATACAGGCTGCTCCAACCTGCTGTAAAATGCTTGATTTCGAGAGTGAGCGAAACTAATGAAAACTTTGTTGGGGTAAAACCTAAAGGGAAAGACCTAGCACCAAATCCAATTTGCCATCTGATCTAACTTCTGGAGGCTGTCAAAATGATCCTTAGAATTCTTCCCTACCTTATTCCTGTGCTGAGATACAGGCTGCTCCAACCTGCTGTAAAATGCTTGATTTCGAGAGTGAGCGAAACTAATGAAAACATTGTTGGGGTAAAACCTAAAGGGAAAGACCTAGCACCAAATCCAATTTGCCATCTGATCTAACTTCTGGAGGCAGTCAAAATGATCCTTAGAATTCTTCCCTACCTTATTCCTGTGCTGAGATACAGGCTGCTCCAACCTGCTGTAAAATGCTTGATTTCGAGAGCGAGCGAAACTAATGAAAACATTGTTGGGGTAAAACCTAAAGGGAAAGACCTAGCACCAAATCCAATTTGCCATCTGATCTAACTTCTGGAGGCAGTCAAAATGATCCTTAGAATTCTTCCCTACCTTATTCCTGTGCTGAGATACAGGCTGCTCCAACCTGCTGTAAAATGCTTGATTTCGAGAGTGAGCGAAACTAATGAAAACATTGTTGGGGTAAAACCTAAAGGGAAAGACCTAGCACCAAATCCAATTTGCCATCTGATCTAACTTCTGGAGGCAGTCAAAATGATCCTTAGAATTCTTCCCTACCTTATTCCTGTGCTGAGATACAGGCTGCTCCAACCTGCTGTAAAATGCTTGATTTCGAGAGTGAGCAAAACTAATGAAAACATTGTTGGGGTAAAACCTAAAGGGAAAGACCTAGCACCAAATCCAATTTGCCATCTGATCTAACTTCTGGAGGCAGTCAAAATGATCCTTAGAATTCTTCCCTACCTTATTCCTGTGCTGAGATACAGGCTGCTCCAACCTGCTGTAAAATGCTTGATTTCGAGAGTGAGCGAAACTAATGAAAACTTTGTTGGGGTAAAACCTAAAGGGAAAGACCTAGCACCAAATCCAATTTGCCATCTGATCTAACTTCTGGAGGCAGTCAAAATGATCCTTAGAATTCTTCCCTACCTTATTCCTGTGCTGAGATACAGGCTGCTCCAACCTGCTGTAAAATGCTTGATTTCGAGAGTGAGCGAAACTAATGAAAACATTGTTGGGGTAAAACCTAAAGGGAAAGACCTAGCACCAAATTCCATTGGCCATCTGATCTAACTTCTGGAGGCAGTCAAAATGATCCTTAGAATTCTTCCCTACCTTATTCCTGTGCTGAGATACAGGCTGCTCCAACCTGCTGTAAAATGCTTGATTTCGAGAGTGAGCAAAACTAATGAAAACTTTGTTGGGGTAAAACCTAAAGGGAAAGACCTAGCACCAAATTCCATTGGCCATCTGATCTAACTTCTGGAGGCAGTCAAAATGATCCTTAGAATTCTTCCCTACCTTATTCCTGTGCTGAGATACAGGCTGCTCCAACCTGCTGTAAAATGCTTGATTTCGAGAGTGAGCGAAACTAATGAAAACATTGTTGGGGTAAAACCTAAAGGGAAAGACCTAGCACCAAATCCAATTTGCCATCTGATCTAACTTCTGGAGGCAGTCAAAATGAGCCTTAGAATTCTTCCCTACCTTATTCCTGTGCTGAGATACAGGCTGCTCCAACCTGCTGTAAAATGCTTGATTTCGAGAGTGAGCGAAACTAATGAAAACATTGTTGGGGTAAAACCTAAAGGGAAAGACCTAGCACCAAATCCAATTTGCCATCTGATCTAACTTCTGGAGGCAGTCAAAATGATCCTTAGAATTCTTCCCTACCTTATTCCTGTGCTGAGATACAGGCTGCTCCAACCTGCTGTAAAATGCTTGATTTCGAGAGTGAGCGAAACTAATGAAAACACTGTTGGGGTAAAACCTAAAGGGAAAGACCTAGCACCAAATTGCATTGGCCATCTGATCTAACTTCTGGAGGCAGTCAAAATGATCCTTAGAATTCTTCCCTACCTTATTCCTGTGCTGAGATACAGGCTGCTCCAACCTGCTGTAAAATGCTTGATTTCGAGAGTGAGCGAAACTAATGAAAACATTGTTGGGGTAAAACCTAAAGGGAAAGACCTAGCACCAAATCCAATTTGCCATCTGATCTAACTTCTGGAGGCAGTCAAAATGATCCTTAGAATTCTTCCCTACCTTATTCCTGTGCTGAGATACAGGCTGCTCCAACCTGCTGTAAAATGCTTGATTTCGAGAGTGAGCGAAACTAATGAAAACATTGTTGGGGTAAAACCTAAAGGGAAAGACCTAGCACCAAATTCCATTGGCCATCTGATCTAACTTCTGGAGGCAGTCAAAATGATCCTTAGAATTCTTCCCTACCTTATTCCTGTGCTGAGATACAGGCTGCTCCAACCTGCTGTAAAATGCTTGATTTCGAGAGTGAGCGAAACTAATGAAAACATTGTTGGGGTAAAACCTAAAGGGAAAGACCTAGCACCAAATCCAATTTGCCATCTGATCTAACTTCTGGAGGCAGTCAAAATGAGCCTTAGAATTCTTCCCTACCTTATTCCTGTGCTGAGATACAGGCTGCTCCAACCTGCTGTAAAATGCTTGATTTCGAGAGTGAGCGAAACTAATGAAAACATTGTTGGGGTAAAACCTAAAGGGAAAGACCTAGCACCAAATCCAATTTGCCATCTGATCTAACTTCTGGAGGCAGTCAAAATGAGCCTTAGAATTCTTCCCTACCTTATTCCTGTGCTGAGATACAGGCTGCTCCAACCTGCTGTAAAATGCTTGATTTCGAGAGTGAGCGAAACTAATGAAAACATTGTTGGGGTAAAACCTAAAGGGAAAGACCTAGCACCAAATCCAATTTGCCATCTGATCTAACTTCTGGAGGCAGTCAAAATGATCCTTAGAATTCTTCCCTACCTTATTCCTGTGCTGAGATACAGGCTGCTCCAACCTGCTGTAAAATGCTTGATTTCGAGAGTGAGCGAAACTAATGAAAACATTGTTGGGGTAAAACCTAAAGGGAAAGACCTAGCACCAAATCCAATTTGCCATCTGATCTAACTTCTGGAGGCAGTCAAAATGATCCTTAGAATTCTTCCCTACCTTATTCCTGTGCTGAGATACAGGCTGCTCCAACCTGCTGTAAAATGCTTGATTTCGAGAGTGAGCGAAACTAATGAAAACATTGTTGGGGTAAAACCTAAAGGGAAAGTCCTAGCACCAAATTGCATCGGCCATCTGATCTAACTTCTGGAGGCAGTCAAAATGATCCTTAGAATTCTTCCCTACCTTATTCCTGTGCTGAGATACAGGCTGCTCCAACCTGCTGTAAAATGCTTGATTTCGAGAGTGAGCGAAACTAATGAAAACATTGTTGGGGTAAAACCTAAAGGGAAAGACCTAGCACCAAATCCAATTTGCCATCTGATCTAACTTCTGGAGGCAGTCAAAATGATCCTTAGAATTCTTCCCTACCTTATTCCTGTGCTGAGATACAGGCTGCTCCAACCTGCTGTAAAATGCTTGATTTCGAGAGTGAGCGAAACTAATGAAAACATTGTTGGGGTAAAACCTAAAGGGAAAGACCTAGCACCAAATTGCATTGGCCATCTGATCTAACTTCTGGAGGCAGTCAAAATGAGTATTTGAATTCTTCCCTACCTTATTCCTGTGCTGAGATACAGGCTGCTCCAACCTGCTGTAAAATGCTTGATTTCGAGAGTGAGCGAAACTAATGAAAACATTGTTGGGCTAAAACCTAAAGGGAAAGACCTAGCACCAAATTGCATCGGCCATCTGATCTAACTTCTGGAGGCAGTCAAAATGATCCTTAGAATTCTTCCCTACCTTATTCCTGTGCTGAGATACAGGCTGCTCCAACCTGCTGTAAAATGCTTGATTTCGAGAGTGAGCGAAACTAATGAAAACATTGTTGGGGTAAAACCTAAAGGGAAAGACCTAGCACCAAATTCCATTGGCCATCTGATCTAACTTCTGGAGGCAGTCAAAATGATCCTTAGAATTCTTCCCTACCTTATTCCTGTGCTGAGATACAGGCTGCTCCAACCTGCTGTAAAATGCTTGATTTCGAGAGTGAGCGAAACTAATGAAAACATTGTTGGGGTAAAACCTAAAGGGAAAGACCTAGCACCAAATCCAATTTGCCATCTGATCTAACTTCTGGAGGCAGTCAAAATGATCCTTAGAATTCTTCCCTACCTTATTCCTGTGCTGAGACACAGGCTGCTCCAACCTGCTGTAAAATGCTTGATTTCGAGAGTGAGCGAAACTAATGAAAACATTGTTGGGGTAAAACCTAAAGGGAAAGACCTAGCACCAAATCCAATTTGCCATCTGATCTAACTTCTGGAGGCAGTCAAAATGATCCTTAGAATTCTTCCCTACCTTATTCCTGTGCTGAGATACAGGCTGCTCCAACCTGCTGTAAAATGCTTGATTTCGAGAGTGAGCGAAACTAATGAAAACATTGTTGGGGTAAAACCTAAAGGGAAAGACCTAGCACCAAATCCAATTTGCCATCTGATCTAACTTCTGGAGGCAGTCAAAATGATCCTTAGAATTCTTCCCTACCTTATTCCTGTGCTGAGATACAGGCTGCTCCAACCTGCTGTAAAATGCTTGATTTCGAGAGTGAGCGAAACTAATGAAAACATTGTTGGGGTAAAACCTAAAGGGAAAGACCTAGCACCAAATCCAATTTGCCATCTGATCTAACTTCTGGAGGCAGTCAAAATGATCCTTAGAATTCTTCCCTACCTTATTCCTGTGCTGAGATACAGGCTGCTCCAACCTGCTGTAAAATGCTTGATTTCGAGAGTGAGCGAAACTAATGAAAACATTGTTGGGGTAAAACCTAAAGGGAAAGACCTAGCACCAAATCCAATTTGCCATCTGATCTAACTTCTGGAGGCAGTCAAAATGATCCTTAGAATTCTTCCCTACCTTATTCCTGTGCTGAGATACAGGCTGCTCCAACCTGCTGTAAAATGCTTGATTTCGAGAGTGAGCGAAACTAATGAAAACTTTGTTGGGGTAAAACCTAAAGGGAAAGACCTAGCACCAAATCCAATTTGCCATCTGATCTAACTTCTGGAGGCTGTCAAAATGATCCTTAGAATTCTTCCCTACCTTATTCCTGTGCTGAGATACAGGCTGCTCCAACCTGCTGTAAAATGCTTGATTTCGAGAGTGAGCGAAACTAATGAAAACATTGTTGGGGTAAAACCTAAAGGGAAAAGACCTAGCACCAAATCCAATTTGCCATCTGATCTAACTTCTGGAGGCAGTCAAAATGATCCTTAGAATTCTTCCCTACCTTATTCCTGTGCTGAGATACAGGCTGCTCCAACCTGCTGTAAAATGCTTGATTTCGAGAGTGAGCGAAACTAATGAAAACATTGTTGGGGTAAAACCTAAAGGGAAAGACCTAGCACCAAATCCAATTTGCCATCTGATCTAACTTCTGGAGGCAGTCAAAATGATCCTTAGAATTCTTCCCTACCTTATTCCTGTGCTGAGATACAGGCTGCTCCAACCTGCTGTAAAATGCTTGATTTCGAGAGTGAGCGAAACTAATGAAAACATTGTTGGGGTAAAACCTAAAGGGAAAGACCTAGCACCAAATCCAATTTGCCATCTGATCTAACTTCTGGAGGCAGTCAAAATGATCCTTAGAATTCTTCCCTACCTTATTCCTGTGCTGAGATACAGGCTGCTCCAACCTGCTGTAAAATGCTTGATTTTGAGAGTGAGCGAAACTAATGAAAACATTGTTGGGGTAAAACCTAAAGGGAAAGACCTAGCACCAAATCCAATTTGCCATCTGATCTAACTTCTGGAGGCAGTCAAAATGATCCTTAGAATTCTTCCCTACCTTATTCCTGTGCTGAGATACAGGCTGCTCCAACCTGCTGTAAAATGCTTGATTTCGAGAGTGAGCGAAACTAATGAAAACATTGTTGGGGTAAAACCTAAAGGGAAAGACCTAGCACCAAATCCAATTTGCCATCTGATCTAACTTCTGGAGGCAGTCAAAATGATCCTTAGAATTCTTCCCTACCTTATTCCTGTGCTGAGATACAGGCTGCTCCAACCTGCTGTAAAATGCTTGATTTCGAGAGTGAGCGAAACTAATGAAAACATTGTTGGGGTAAAACCTAAAGGGAAAGACCTAGCACCAAATCCAATTTGCCATCTGATCTAACTTCTGGAGGGCAGTCAAAATGATCCTTAGAATTCTTCCCTACCTTATTCCTGTGCTGAGATACAGGCTGCTCCAACCTGCTGTAAAATGCTTGATTTCGAGAGTGAGCGAAACTAATGAAAACATTGTTGGGGTAAAACCTAAAGGGAAAGACCTAGCACCAAATCCAATTTGCCATCTGATCTAACTTCTGGAGGCAGTCAAAATGATCCTTAGAATTCTTCCCTACCTTATTCCTGTGCTGAGATACAGGCTGCTCCAACCTGCTGTAAAATGCTTGATTTCGAGAGTGAGCGAAACTAATGAAAACATTGTTGGGGTAAAACCTAAAGGGAAAGACCTAGCACCAAATCCAATTTGCCATCTGATCTAACTTCTGGAGGCAGTCAAAATGATCCTTAGAATTCTTCCCTACCTTATTCCTGTGCTGAGATACAGGCTGCTCCAACCTGCTGTAAAATGCTTGATTTCGAGAGTGAGCGAAACTAATGAAAACATTGTTGGGGTAAAACCTAAAGGGAAAGGCCTAGCACCAAATCCAATTTGCCATCTGACCTAACTTCTGGAGGCAGTCAAAATGAGTATTTGAATTCTTCCCTACCTTATTCCTGTGCTGAGATACAGGCTGCTCCAACCTGCTGTAAAATGCTTGATTTCGAGAGTGAGCGAAACTAATGAAAACATTGTTGGGGTAAAACCTAAAGGGAAAGACCTAGCACCAAATTCCATTGGCCATCTGATCTAACTTCTGGAGGCAGTCAAAATGATCTTTAGAATTCTTCCCTACCTTATTCCTGTGCTGAGATACAGGCTGCTCCAACCTGCTGTAAAATGCTTGATTTCGAGAGTGAGCGAAACTAATGAAAACATTGTTGGGGTAAAACCTAAAGGGAAAGACCTAGCACCAAATCCAATTTGCCATCTGATCTAACTTCTGGAGGCAGTCAAAATGATCCTTAGAATTCTTCCCTACCTTATTCCTGTGCTGAGATACAGGCTGCTCCAACCTGCTGTAAAATGCTTGATTTCGAGAGTGAGCGAAACTAATGAAAACATTGTTGGGGTAAAACCTAAAGGGAAAGACCTAGCACCAAATCCAATTTGCCATCTGATCTAACTTCTGGAGGCAGTCAAAATGATCCTTAGAATTCTTCCCTACCTTATTCCTGTGCTGAGATACAGGCTGCTCCAACCTGCTGTAAAATGCTTGATTTCGAGAGTGAGCGAAACTAATGAAAACATTGTTGGGGTAAAACCTAAAGGGAAAGACCTATGTGCCCTCTACCCTACCCTGAGCCTAATACCTTGGGGTCCCCCTACCTA